>NC_141344.1:18193085-18433085 GCF_057382095.1 Aulonocara sp. 'chitande type north' Nkhata Bay
AGAAGAGTAAGAAAATAAATATACACTTCAGGACCAGGGGTAAAGGGATCAATAACAATTTAAAATTTAAAGTTTGATGATTTAAAGTCTCACACACAAGCCGTTGAAAGGGGAGGAGGGGTCGGCTGCTTCCAAATAGAGCACATTTCATTCATAATGTAAATCCAAGCCCATTATGTATTCATGATTTGAATCCTGGGTTGTGTGAAATGCACCCTAGACAAAGTGAATCTGTGAACTAAGGTGTAGGTGTGATAGATTATGTTGTGGTGACCTTCGAGTTGGGGGGTGGGTGTTCATACTGGAGTGCAAAATTAAAACCAATGGAAGATGGACAAGAAAAGTTCAAAGCCATCAAGTCCTCAGTTTAGAAAAAATAGAAAAGAAGAGGAGGAGAAACGAGCAAAAGATACAGGTATGCAGATGTGTCATTGGATAATGGCAGGTCATCCTGCAACAATCAGAACACTTTATTAATCCCTAAGGAAACTATGTGAGTTACAGTTGCTCCAAGACAAAATGGTAAAAATAGCAACAGTAACAGACTAAACTCCAAACAATACATTATGTTACAGATTTTAATATTAATTAGTCATTGTCAATTGTTGATTCGTCCTGTTCTCATTGTATGACGAATTATGATGGTTGTTTGGTAGCCGTTTGCATACTATGCATACTCTCTCTCTCTTCATATGTGTGTGTGTGTGTATGTGTGTGTGTGTGTGTGTGTGTGTGTGTGTGTACAACAGTTTTATATTAATGTACAATCCTTAATATGTTTTGTGTGTGTGTGTGTGTGTGTGGGGGGGGGGGGGGGGGGGGGGCAGAGGGAGTTTCGCCCAGGGCGCCAAACTGGCTAGGACCGCCACTGGCTAGAATATTTGTCAGTTATTTTGTTGAGTGAGAAGCTGCCTTGTGAAAGGTCATGTGGATGCAGTGGGCTTTACATTACATGGCGTGGCTACACTAATCAATCCACATTTTTTAATTAACATTCGAAGTGAAATAAGGGTCATATTGTTTATCACTCAACCTTGCAATGGCTCTTTGCCCAAACAGCTTGAGAGTCACAAGTCATGGGCATTTTATGGAATACGTGTACCAGCGTATTGAAATATAAAATATGAGTATTTTGGTAACTGTATTTCGTTACAGTTACTGTTTAAATAGGTGATAAGTAGAATACTTTGTTGAAATACATGAATTATACTACAGTATTTTCCTGATTCCTATGTTAGGCTATCCCCTCTCTAATTTCAGTAATTCTATGCATTGCCAGACACCCAAACAAACACGCAATAAGAGGCTCTAATGTAAGCATCCTAATAATGTTGGCGCCATCAGTTACAGAACGTACCCGAAGCCAGCACAACAGAGCCAGCAGTGCACCGGCAGAAATGCATTTCTTACTTGGAAATTCCGACACCACTTCACATTTAAAGAAGAAAGGGACGGGTGAAATCTGACCGTGCAATGCAAACTTTGTTTATTCATGCAGGCCTATATGACAGAGAATGTGCATCTTCTTTTTGTTTTCATATTTTTTAGGCCTACAAGTGGCTGAAATATAAATAAAGCTATGAAAAAATATGTTAATATAACTGCAAAACACACAAAATACCAGTATCCTTCTTACAGCACATAAACATAGATACTGGCTAGTTGGTATACCAGCTGATGGTCAAGAATAAATGCAGTTGAGATACTTTATTAAGGAATATTACTAAAATACTCTACATAGTTATTTTGTTGAGTGAGAATCTGCCTTGTGAAAATCCCCATATTCCAGAAGGCCATGTGCTTTCTGGACGCAGTGGGCTTTACATGACATGGTGTGGCTGTATCTAAACGTTTCTTAACTTCATCTAAAAGAAGACTGAAAAAAAACTTGCAGCTCCAGTCATTTATTGATTTGGGTGAGCTCATTCTGACTTTATATTCACTTGGCAATGATTACTTATCATAATACAAATTGGACGGCACATATTTGCCTAGAGGTTATTTAGACATGCGAATAGTAAAGAAATTCTTATTGTTTTCTACTGAAAATACATTAATTTTTCATTTTGTTCGTAATACTGACCTAAAACTATTCCGCTCACAAAGGTTGTAATGATCAACAATGTTGAAACTAATTTAGAGAGCTGTGCATTTCTTCACTCAGCACACTGGGAAAGCAGTTTGTTTTCATTCCATCAAACTGACACAAGCTTCTTTAATATTTTTTGGTCACACCATTTCCAATAAGTGTTAAGTCTAAATAATCTAAGCACCTTTGTGTTATTAAATCACATTTTAAGATAGTTCAGTACATTTAGTGGAGTTGAAATCCTGTAAAACGATCAAGCAGATGAGTCTTCAAGATCTAGAACATTTCTCACAAACTAAAAATAACAACAATCATGTTTCATTCATCACACAAATGTTATATTAGCATTGATTCCCTTACCGCATCAGTTTATCCAATAAACTGAATCCATAATATGCCAGAAGTAAATCAAGCAAGTTCTTACATACAATCTTACATTCTTTATTGGAGGTAACATTCAACAGCAACCAAATTGCTAGAGGTTGTATCATAGTTACTATAATTAAAACTTCTAAAGAGGCAATCTGCAATTTATGCAGCAAACTAATTGTTGAACTATATGTACATAGCGGCATATAGTTAAAAAGCTATAAATTATTTTATAGAAATAATTCAACTAATAACAATACACAATTTGTCTTTGTTATTACAGTTTTGGCTGCACAATAATATTCCTCAGTGCATAATTAGCTTATAGACAGATTATCTTTTACATGTACTTGGCATTCTGAAGTCAGAATGATATATGTTGCTTCCAAAGTGAAGGTAAAAATCAACATTTTGAGAACAGTTTGAAGCTCCAGCAGCTTTAAAAACCTTGATTCCAAATAATATTTTGTTGAATTGGACATTTACTGATTATTTTATGTTGTTTTAACTTAAAGCTTCTAATAGTTGATAATAGGCAACTACATGAGACATAAATTGTGCAAAACAATACTTGTATATTAAAACATTTTCATGTGGCTTATTTTCCAAAGCTCCTTCATCAGTTCATGTTTATCAGCTGCATAAAGTTCATGAGGATATAAAGGGGACTGGACTCCTGCTGCAAGTCTCTAACTTTCCTCCAGAGAGAATTGTGACTCATGTCTGTGAAAGAAAAGAGGAAAATGAGTTAACAAGAATTTCATGAGGAGGAGGAAGTGGTAAGTAAGGAGGACAGTTAAAGTTTCTGAGCTTACGTGTCTTGGTGCTTGTTTATCATGTGGTTGTTGTATTCCAAAACAGGAGGGATTGTCTCTTCATCCTCAGGAAGCTGGAACCAAAAGATGAAATCAGAAAGCGAACCAAAATGAACCAGTATTTAAAGGCCTGCATAGTCAAAGGGCAAGAACACCATCTAGTGCAGTCTCACCTCCCAGTACGCTTCATCATCAAAGCAAAAGTCATCAGCAGGATCTCCCCAGAGGGGAAACCTCAGGATGAAACCTTTAAAAAGAGAATATTATATCATTAAGATTTGTTACTTACATTATCCTTGCATATCATAGCATTGTTCACTGTAAATTTTATACTTTAAAACAAAAAAAAAAAAAAAAAAAAAAGGGTGTCTCAAAAATAGTCACAATAGCCTTTCCTGATTTTCATTTTATCTAGTTTTCTTAAAATTCTGCATAAATGTTGTTTTTAAATACTTCATGGAGTTCTTTAAAAAAGAAATAAATCTTTCCAAGTGAAAGCAAAAATGATGTTATGAAACTCACCAACACAGACTCCTCCAACCAGTCCAAATGCAATTGCTACACATGTGCCAGCAGCCTGGTAGGCTCCCTGCGTTGACATAGTCCTGTTTTCAAACTTGCCACTCAAGCCAAATGTCTCGACCAGCCTGCACAGGAAAAAAAAAACAACAACAAACAAACAACAACTCTTGAATTTCGGTGCATTTTCAACACATCACAACTTGTGCTGTCAGCGTTAATCTCGCTAAAAAATAACCGCATTAACGCGGCAACTCTCCGTTAACGTCATTTTAGTGAGATTAACGCTGACAGCACTAATCATAACTGAAGTAGAAAGTTCAAATGTCACTGCATAGTTAATGTGAGTCTTTCAAAAAAGGAGGCTGAATAACTGGGCGTGTGGATCCCTAGAAGTAGTCAGTAAACAGGTCTGGTCAGTTTTTGAATTCCAAGTTTTATGTGTATTCGCGTTTGTCACTCACCCCTCTCTGCCATAGACCTCTTCAGTAGCTGCTGCAGCAACTATGGCACCTACGAAGCCACCGAGCATCCCTGGCACGGCATGCAAGTTGTGGATGCCACATGTATCCTGGAGCTTGAGCCTTTTCTCCAAAAAGGGCTGAGAAAAATAAAGTCACAACTAATTAGCAGTCTTTTTTTTTTTTTTTTACTAATAGCCTGTGTCAGTGATCTTTTATTCATCAATTTGTCAATTGGATGGCATCAATTTCACAGTCACCACACCTTGCTTCCATTTATTGTAAAGTATTCATCCTATACTTAATATTAAAACCATGCAGTGACTGCTCTTAAAATTCTTCCTCATTGTTCTTATCAGACTCCTGATTTCCGCACAGCAGTTTTTGCATGTCACTGCTTCTTTCTTTGTTTTTCCTATGATAACACCAGAACACAAAAATCTCTCAGAACAGAAGCTAGGGGGTTAAAGAATGGCATCACTCACCGTGACATATAAGTACCCAAAGGTGGAGATGATACCACAGCAGAAACCCACAATGATTGAACCGTAAGGAGTGATCATAAACTCTGCTGATGTCCCCATTGCAACCCCAGCAGCCAGAGAGGCATTCTGGATATGTACCTGTCAGATAAAAGTGGAACATTAGCGTTCATAAATAAGTCGATTTCATAAGCTTCTGTATCATTTCCCTTTGTGTGCCATACCATGTCTAATTTTCCTTTCTTTTGACCCATACTGGAGATGGCGAAAGTGGTAAGAACACAGGCAGCGAGGGAAAGGTAAGTGTTGATGACTGTTCTATGCTGTCCAGCACCGTGGTTTGTGATGGCCGAGTTAAAACTGGGCCAGAACATCCACAGGAACAGTGCACCTGCAAGGTGTAAGAAAGGCAAGGACACATGTTAGGTGGGTTAAACAAAATACAGAGTTTGGCAAACTCTGTAATTTTCCATTTACTCACCAATCATAGCAAACAGATCAGAGTGGTAGACAGACCCATTGAGACGTTTACTTAAGTTCAGGTTTGGTCGGTACAGCACCCAGGAGATGGCCAAACCATAGTACCCTCCAAAGGTGTGAATGACCATGGAGCCACCAGCATCTCTGCACTGTGAAAATAATTACGCTTTTTTAAATGGGCAGAAAAACAGAACTGCAAATCCCCACAATACAATTTTTAAACTCTGAAGGAAAGTTCAAATTTTTAATGTGGCTGCCGAGACTCACATGAAAGAGGTCAAGGATGATGTATTCCTCCACAGCAAAAAGTGTGACACCAAATAAGGTGACAATCATCAGCTGGACAGGGCTTACTTTCCCCAGGAGAGCCCCGTAGGCGATCAGAGATCCAGCACAGCAGAAGTCAGCGTTAATCAGACTGAAGGAAAGCAACCACAGTTCAAGCCAGTTATTAACATTTACAAGTTAAAGAATGTGGTTTCATTTTTGAATTACATAACTCACCAAGGAGCGATGGCACTTACCTCTCAATTCCGATGGTGATTTTTCCAGTGACGGGGTCCAAACTGTGGAACCAACCTTGCATGAGGAGAGCCCACTGTAGACCAAAGGCGGCGATTAGAAAGTTAAATCCCACGCCACCGAAGCTGTAGCGCTTCAGGAAAGTCATGAGAAAGCCGAAGCCTACAAAGATCATGACATGGACGTCCTGGAAGCCTGCAGGGATTTAAAAAAAAAAATTTCAGTGTTTTTGCGATCCCACCTGCCTTTTATTATTATTAATATTGAGTAAAACAGAAGGAGTCTGAAATGTTGTTTAACACTTTATTTCTTTTTTTTAAGTTATATTAATATTTCCAGTTTAATGTAAACTCTTCTTTAAGGATGTCAGCACGTAGATCACTGGGCAGACAATCTGTTAGTTTCTCAGGGACATTGCACATTACAACATTTTCAGTAGTTAAGTACTGCCACATTACCGCACATAAGCCTGAAAAAAGTATGTTTTATTATTATCATCATTGCCATCATTATCTTTTATTACTATTTCCAGCTTTTTTCCCCCTGTGGCATACAAAAAAAAAGATACCTTCTGTAAAAGTATTCAGCCTTTGAAAGTAAAAATGATTATTATCATTATTGTTGTTGTAAATATTGGTGGGGGAGGAATTCACCGTCATCCCTTAGACATCAGTGGAAACTGCCAAAGATCTCAGACAACAGTGTCTGCTTTCACAGCATTAAGCGAGAAAACACGGCACTTTTATTTATTCACACATACATGTATCCCAAAAGTGCATGCATGCATGTCCGAGCTACGTTTAGCATGCATATGCTACAAGTAGCAAATGCACTTGAAAATAAAAAAGAGATTTCTTAAAGGCTGTCTGTTGTTGTACTTACTTGGATATCTGAAGTAGAAGTCATTCTCAATGTTGCTGGTGATGTTATGACTCCTTTTGAACTCACGCCATCCTTTTTCATCCGATTCCTCGTCATACCGGATAAAAACTCCAAAGAGAATAACCATAGCAATCTGCCAGACGAAGCAAACAGCCGGTAAACTAACACGTATATAGGTGTTGTTCTGCGGGCCGAAGAAATTTCCAGCTCTTTCACAGCAGTTTCCCATCTTGATGACTTTCTTCTGACGATGCTCTGATCGCTCCTCAGGTAGGGTCCTCACTCAGCTGTGACTTCAAGCTGGCTGTCAGCATCTTATATATTGTGAACTTTGGGAGGGGGTGCGACTCTCTCTACCACTCACAAGCAAGGTGTGTGCTCGTGTTATCTTTCATGAGCTAAACCACTCCTTACCTGCTGCTCTGCTCTTCCTGTTAAAAGTAGGGGACGTTATTCCTAGAACAGGCAGCAGGAAATAATCAGATTGCATCACTATACTAACCCAGTATGACTTCTTAAAATGCCATTATATCAAAGTTGTCCAATGGGTTAAAAACAGTAAATATTACACCAGAAGCTATATTTGCAGCCGGAATAAAGAATACTACTGCTTATTTAATGCTGCACTGAAAATCAGTTATGTGTGACAGCCGTGTGCTCTGTCCAGGCATGAAACTGGCGTCAGGTGAACACACTTGTCAGTAAGGGTTATACTACATTGTAGAGATTCATACTCAATTTAGGATTCTTTTTTTACCAAATTCTTTTTTTTAAATTTCTTTTACAATTTTTTATTTTATGTAACAGCACCATATCTGCCATGCCCTTTACTGCTCTTTGAAACAGTGTCTGCTTTCTTGGGATGAAGTGAGCAAACACAGCCTGTTCCCAGTTTTATACTTGAACATCAATTTTACACGGCCGAGCTGACTAAAGCAATGCAAACCACCTTCCTCTGTGCACTGCCCACATCCTTGACATGCAAGATTAAACATCAGCACTCTAATATTTAGTCTGTAAATCTGCATAAAGCCACCTACAATGCTTTTGTTAGTTTTGTGTATGTGATGCTTTGCTCACTGTTTTACAGTGAGTAAAGGGTGCTGCTGACTGTTGTCCCCTCAGTGCCTCACATGTCTAATGCTTACAGTATCTGGATACGTTTTGTTCTCACTGTGTTTCCACGTTTTGGTGATTATCTCATCAAAGAGATTCCAGTTTAAGGACTCATCATGTGCTGGGTAGAAGCTCTCTTGCACTTGAGTGACACATGCAACATTCTTGATTGTATCTGGTTTCTCTCTTCAAAGATAATCCACCTTCTTCAACTCGTTATGTAATGCCCTGAGCAATCATATAATCACATTTATATCCTCCAGCAACATATGAGACATTATTTGTATAGAGCTTAACAGGCCTCATAGACAATTTACCTTCCTTGCATCATAAGTCAAGTACAAAATATTGGAAGGAAATTTCTTTCATTTAGGTGTATAAGTCATCATATCGTAATGTTTTGAGGGTGCTTGCGCTGTAACACACTGCATTGCATATGTATCCTTATACAGTGCTCTGTTTTGATGTGGAATAAAACTAATTCAATCAAATCTAAAGTAAGGCTTCAATATGTAAGTTGAGCATGTAGTTCATAAAGGCTAAAAAAAATTCCACATACCAAAAACCCTTTACTTTATTGCTTTATCCGAGTAAGAAGAAACAACAACAATCTGTATTTTGAGCAAGCAGCAGTTTATGATATACACATATACATATGTATGTATGTATGTATGTGTGTATGTGTGTATGTGTGTGTGTGTGTGTGTGTTTTGGTTATGTAGTCGCAGCATTAATTTGAAGTCCTGACCATTTCCATGTTTTTATGTTATTTTGTTTTTTGTTTTAATTGTGTTGGTTTGTTAATCTGTTTGACGCTTATCTATAACTCAAGCATAAAAAAAGCACCTGACTCTGGGGATGAAAAGCTATATATTTAGGCACTTTGTTATTAGGAGTCTGCTACCATTTGTTTAACTGAAAAATAGCAAAACATGCATGTTTGCACATATTTCGAGAAATAAAATAATTTCCTAGCACAATATAAAGAAATGAGGGACGACTGGCAAATTATCCTTTCCTTGTCAAGACTGCTAGCTGACATTGTCGCACACAGGGATCTTAACTGGCAGCAGGGTGGCATTAAGTAATAATGTCTCTCAGTGAAGTTTAATTTTGAAGCCCTGTCACAGCCTAACTGAAATGCGCTAAGGCAAAAGGCAGCCATGTTTTCATGAATGAATGCTGCAGTGATCATGCCGTCTTTAGTCTATGATGGAAAGAAAAAGTCCACATGGAGTATTTCAGTTGGCACAATCGTGTATCTGTAAAGCTATTATCATTCAGCATAGTTGATGGAAAAATTATACAATGTTGCCTAGAAATATGTTCAAACATGTGACAGAGGAACAGTACAGAGGTTTCAGATTTTATCTGATGAAGTTATTTCAGAAATGCTGTAGTCAATTGGTGTCACATGTTCAGCATTGACGACAGAGAGCTCCTAAGTGATCCCAGTAGAGATATTAAGAGCTCCTGTCAATCAGCAGGTAAGGTAGAAGCAGATCAGTGCACCGCAACTATTCAAACAAAGTTTTTCAATTGTCTTCTATTTCTTTATTAGACATTGCCTTAAACACACACACACACACACACACACACACACACACACACACACACACACACACACACACACACACACACACACACACACACACACACTGTATCATCATCAGTCATGGATTGGCCTCCCCAGAGTCTGGACCTCAACATTACTGAAGCAGTGTGGGATCTATTTGACAGGGAACAGAAGAGAAGGCAGCCAATGTCCAAAGATGCCCTTTGAATGTCCCCCAACTTGCCTGAAGAGTTATTTCTGAAGACTACCTAAAGAAATTAAAAGAAAGCTTGCCCAAGAGAGCTGATCGTGCTACTAGAGACATACCAAATAAGAATTTTAAGCCCATTAGATTGTAACCTCTGTTTTTGCGTTATATACTGTGTTTAAATGCATGTTTGCATTTAAACACATCTGTGTAGCAAATGCTAATGCTAATGACACAAATGAGTGTCAGTTCAGTGCACTGAATGGTACCATCCAATATCATTGAATCAAAATGACAAGCAGAAGAAGTCAACTTTGAAAGAGTTATTGTTAGGACACAGAAGACAGGAGCTTCATTGACAGGGGGTTTCAACTGTCTCATGTTTCAAAAGAAAAACTGACAAAAGCAATACCTATATTTAGATCACTTGCAAACAAATCAGTAAAAAGGACTGTAAACTGTGTTTAGTGGGGCATATAGCTATGGGGAAAATATGGCATAAAACTAGGTTGTGATTATGGCTATGATGGGTAAAAACTGGGGTGTGGGCAGAGGTGTGACCTTTGTTGCTGCTGATGGGGGACTTGTCAGAAAAAGGTTGAGAACCATCACACTAGTGTCACAGGAAACAGTATCAGCCCAGTACATGATCACGGACGTTCTGCAGGTCATAACTTACTGTTGACATTTGCAAACAGCAGCAAATTTGCAGTTATGCAAATTAACAAAGATGAATGCACATTGGTGATTTCAGTAATGTTAAAAGCACCGGCAATGTTCTACAGAGATCTGGAAGTCATACTTCGCTATACTCTCGACACTTAGTGTGTAGCTTACACCAAGATAATGATCTAAGACTGAAAACTTGTGCCCTAAATGAGATGATCCAGTTCTGTTTTGCTCTGAGAAGAATTGTTGCTGACACGGTCAATGTAAATCAGTACAGAGGTGTTGTGAGCCTTCCTGTCTTATTTTGATAGTCTCTCGCCCTTTGTGCATCATGTTCAGGTTGCTCTGTCTCATTTCCCTGATTTAGTTCAGCTGTGTCCCTTTGTGTGCCAGCTCCATGATTGCCTCATGTGTGTATTTAAGCGTTCAGTTTCCTTAGTTCATTGTTGCAATCTCCCATCATGTGGTGTGTCTTCTTTGCGTTTTATTCTCCTAGTTGATTATTAATTCCATTCTGGGTTCCATGTTTCCTAGATTGTATTTTTCCTTTAAGTCCAGCAATAAAACTGGTTTTAAGTTCAGTTCCGCCCCTAAGTCCACACCTGAGCATGCCACGCACAGCACTAAATGACACATAAGGGCTCTGCAAATGATTTTAAGAGTATGGAAATGATCTCAATCATGAGCTGTGGCATTAAGAATATCAAATCTCAACAGTTTTAAACAGTGCTCTCCATCACAATCAGTAAAACACACACTGAGGGAAGACAGGGATACTCCGTCTAATGAGGCTTGATGAAACAACATCAAGGTGCTCTGAAATGGTCAAGTTCCAACACTTTACTGATTTCCTTTAAATGATCATGCTCTTGTAAGTGTCCTTTTCTTTTTCCATAGTTTTCATAAGAACTTTCCATATCGAAAACATCAGCAATCAATCCTATCAGCACAAAGGCATCAAAAAATTGTTTTCTCCTCACATGACTGATTTCTGTCATTTTCTCTTTATCGTGTCATCACTCTTCTCGGGTTTACAGCATATTTCTTTTGTGTATTCTGTTACAGATTTATGAAAGACGAGTTCATCATATGAAATTAATCTTAATAGCGCAGCTTTTCTAAAGAAAATAAAGTGTCAGTCACGTTGATTGCCCATTGATTGTGAAGGTTGACCTGGAGGAGAGTGACAAAACTGAAAGGAATTTTATACAACTTGTCAGGTATGTACAGCAACAGCGCGCAAGATGTCGCAGCGATAGGACTGCGTCAGGCAGTCGGCTCTGACAGAAACCTACAGGACAATCCTGTAGATGATCTGACATGCAGATTACCTGTAGAAGCATTTTAGAACAGACAAGAGTTTTACTTTGTCAGACAGCATCTTTGTCTCTCACGTGGTCCATCATGCGACTTCTGGTCAAAGCACATGCAGGTTAGTCACACAGCCTCACAGGTGATTGAGCTAAACTGGGCACACACTACCGCATTATGGATGGGATAAGCTGCTTCCATGGGTGTCTTTACATCAGGATTTGGGTTGTAGAATGTGTTGCTTTTTGCATGTTGCTAAAACACTAGATTTAGATTTGATTTGATTTTGATTGTTTGAATAATTTGATTAAATTAATTTAATTTTTGAAATTCAAATAAAAAACAGCTAAATAATTGGAAACATATTAACTTCAATGAGTTTAAGAAAAGAATGTATCCAGTGTCTACTGCTTTGTCCAGATTTTATGACTATGACTGTTTCTACTAAGGAGAAATTGGGATCTGTTCTGTGTCCTCAAGGCATTCAGTCAATCACTGTCTTCTACGTCATTTCTTCAAACAGTTCTAGTCTAGAAGTGATTGATTTCCTGAATGATTTGGAAATTGAAACTCTACACTAGGACATTAAACAAAGTTCAGTGGAATTAAACATTTTATAGCTGCAGATTTGTGCTCAATGTTCTACTGTCATCACCGTCAAACTAAGTTAACCCTATTGTTTGTGTTTTCATTTTGAATTTCTGGATCTTTAGTTAAATTTTTAACACCCTTTGTTTGGAGAGCTTACATACCACCTAAACCATTCAGCTCCGGTTTTAGTACGTTTATCTTTTTTATGCATTTCTTAAAATCTTTTATACTAGTTTTATACTAATTTTTCATCTTTAATTGTTACAATTACAGTGCATGGAAAACAGAAAAAGAAGTCCCTTTTATAAGCAAATCATTGTATGCACATCGTTTACGAGATTTAGCTACACAGCACTGTACAAAAATCTTGAGTAGGTCTTCCATTAAGACCTTTTTCAGTGAAAATTATATGGATCAACTGAAAGACCATAATCATCATTCAGATCTTTTCTCCTCTACTTGTTGAGTAGGGGTGCAACGATATTCGTATCGATATTGAACCGTTCGATACAGTGCTTTCGGTTCGGTACGCATATGTATCGAACAATACAAAATTTTTAATTTATTTTATCAACTTTTCTTCTGACCATGCTGTCTGTGTTGAGAGCTCAGTGGATCTGCGTTCGACTACTCCGCCTAGGCTGCACTGTCAAGCGCAGATCCACTGAGCGCAGCGCAAGCTAGCAAGACAGAAGCTAAGCTCGTTGCAACATGGCAAATTGAACCTCCCCCACCCTCATTCAGATCTGGTGTTTGGAACCATTTTGGTCTTCATGTGAAGTATGACCCTGAAGGTAAGCGCATCATGGACAAAAGTAAAACAGTGTGTCGGATGTGCCACGCAATGCTCAATTACATTGGTGGGAACTACTGCGTTAGCGCAGTTACCTCGTTAACGTGTTGACGCCGTCCAGCCCCACACACGGGGCTATCCGCGGTAGCTCGTTAACCGTGATTTGCCGTGTTGTGGCGTTAACGTCATTTCAGATTAACGCTGACAGCACTAGTGGGAACAAAATGAATATGACTGCACATTTACGCCAACATCTTAGTGCAAAGACAAGTGGAAGCAGACAAAAACAACAAGCAGGCATGCTACAAACTTTACCCGAGTCATTTAGACAGCCGTTAGCACATGATTCTCCTTATGGGGACCTGATATGTTTAATATGCTGCTGAGAATATAGCCCAGAAGAAGCTTATAGTATAGCTTTTATTTTGGAAAGAGCCCATTTCTCTGTAATAAACTCTCTTTTCCAAAGATGAGTGATTTCTCGATCAGATATATTTATTTTATCCCTTTGTTGTTTCAGCAACATTAAATTTAAAAACTGTACGTTTGAGTTAAAATATATATTTATAATTTTAATAAATGACAAATTAAAAAAGCATGAACATTTTTTCTTTGTATCGAAAAAATATCGAACCGTGACACCAAAGTATCGAACCAACTGTGAATTTTGTGTATCGTTGCACCCCTAGTGTTCAGTTACCTCAAATGTTTTAAGGACATGCTGCACACCAGACTGAGATCTATCAAGTTTTGTGCCAATAGCTTTTTAAGTAATCACTTTGTTGATGCAAAAACTTTTTCTGTCACACTGTTATTTTTAGAATTATTCGTAGATTTGGCTAAAGAAATTTGTGGCAGGATGCTAGCAATAATGTGCATACAAATACAAGTTAGAGTTGGTTCTTTCCTCTGTTTTCTGTCATGTGTCAACACAACACTGATTTATCAGTTAAGTTAGGTGCCCTTGTTATGTTTGAATGAATAATATAACTGATTTAAGTGGCTTAACAACTTAACATTAATCCGAAAATGGGCAAGTACAAGGACTGGAGTGAAAACGAATGAAAAAGCACACAGTGTCCCAAGAAAACCATTGAAAGAGCTTCAGAAAGGCTCGAGAACTATTGCTCAAGACTGATTTAAAATCTTATTACAGGAAAGTCTGGCTCCTTGGAAGCATAGTATGAATAATGAGGGGTGGTTCAAGACTTACACAGCTCTGTACAGTCACTGGCAAAGTATCTGTGTCAATCTGCCAGTTTACGTAGTCATAAACTGAGATCTAATGTGGCAGCATGATGGCATTGGGAGAAGTAAGAATGTTTCTCGGTGAAGTTTGTTTTTAAAGCCCTGCCACAGCTGGCTAAAGACTTATGCACAGGATTTTCTGCTGCATCTCTCATTTGCTTCTATATGTTAGAGCCTCTTTTGCTGCCTGTTATAGGCATACATACATTTTTGATTTTCAGTTATACTCAGTACATTAATGCCATTTTTCCCCACAAACAATCCACAAAACTAATAGCGAAACAATTATGCATCTGAACTTTTTTAGAAATTAGAAAAAGTTGTTGGATAGTTTTTCTCTCAGTCTTGTCGAGTCCACCTAAATGTTTTTAGTTGTTTCAACCTGTTAATCTTCCTTCTGTAACTGTGTTTTCTTTTTTTTCTTTACATGTATATATATATATACACAGGTATATACATGTTCCTGTTGTAGATCTGAGCAGTAGCGATGCACAGAGTTACTGAATACCACTCATAACAAGAGTCAGGTGACACTGGTAACATTGCACACAGTAGAGGTTTCGTATTTACATGAGGTGGTTAAATAGCTTTGTGCATTTGTTCTTGCTGCCATTTCCTGTTTGTGTCATGCATGTATATTTTTTCTCCTCTTGCCTTAATTTGATTAAAATTCACTCAGTTATTCTCAATAATCTGTAAACCATTGCTCTCTTAGCAGTTTGATTCTTCGTTACTTTATTTCATTTCCATCACTATTCATACTTGAGAGCATAAAACTTTTTTCAGCATTAAACTTTTTCCAGCATTTTCTTCTCCTATTTTGTTGTACCCAAAAAAATTTAAGCATATTCTGATCAAGACAGTTAAGCTGATATTCATTAAAGAAAAGTTGGTATACTTTTGTCCGTTCTCTGACCTAATTTTTAACAATCAATAACTGCAAAAAACATGGAGGACCTTACAGCTCCCCAAAAGTGGACCCAAAATGTTTCTATTGTCTTTAACCCTTAATATGATGTTGTTAAATTTGGGTGTCACAGAGAAACGTGTCTTGCTGTTTGGGAATTGAAGCTAGGATGCAGACCCTTAGATAAAGTCCACTGGTTACTTTCCATAATCACAACTGTCTTTTTAATAGTGTGACGTGTTCTGCAGCAAAGTGCAGTAAAGTGACGTTGTCGCAGTTGTGTGTCGAGTTTAATGTGTGATTTTTTTGTCAATCGGTTGATTTGTCTTCCCTTTGCTAGCTAGCTAAGATTAGCAGTCTGCCATTGGAGGGAAAGCTGATGTTTGCTAGCAAATCCATGTACATGAATGATCTGTCCTTCCCGCTTTCATTTACAATATAAAGTCCCTTAAAGCAACTGTTTATGTGATTTAATGCTATATACATAAAACTGAACTGAATGGAATTACCTGGTCACTTACTAATGCTACCCTTACTATACTTTTTCAGTATTACGCTTCAAGAGCAGCAGGCTGGACCGCAGAACTGGTTATGAAATATCTGCAAACAGCAGCATGTGTCTGTCTCTCTCCAGACGTGTCTGGATAGTAATACCAAAATTATAAGAAAGGGTGTACTACAACTATCTCAACAATCATTAACGGCAGATTTAATGCAGTATTACCGAAGATTCATTACTTTTTTGTGTGTCCTGTCTGGCACTGTAGCAATCAGAATTATTGTCTGAAGGCCAAGAAAAAAATGCCCAACAGATTTACTTTCCCAAGTGGGCCTTTTGCTATACTGGTCCACTTGATTGTCATAGTTTATTTGATCTTTATTAGTTATTTTTATTCTAAGTTATTGTAATCAGGCCAGACTAGACTCGGGGACGGGAAAGAAAAACAAGAAGAAAAGTTCAGAAGAAAGTTAACAGAAGGAGAGGGAAAGTAGAAAAAAGAGAGAAAAGACAATGAAAATCTGCTTCATCACCTTTGTCTTTGTGTCCTTTTTTTTTTTTTTTCTCTTCTTCTTTTCCTGGATCACCTGTTGAGAAAGAAAAAAGAAAACAAGCAGAAGAAGACTAGAGCAATAGAATAAACAACAACATGATGATCTATGGGAATATAACAGTAAATACTAAATGTTAAACATTATTGTGCAGCACGTAAGATCGACAGTGCACAGTGTGCTTTGAGGTAGGAGCCAAAAAGGGTGTAGTTTGTATGTGTGAGCACCCGTGTGTACACCTGTGAGCATGAACGCACTTGTTTTTAAAAGGTTCCTTCATGTAATGATCTGTTAGAGGGTGTGGGGGGCCACAGCCCCGTCCACCAGGGCATGAAGCAGGTATGGAGGAGATCAAAACTCCAGACATCCAGAGGCCCCCAGAACACAAGAGACCAAGGAAGACCAACAGAGGGGCAGCCGCGCCACTGTCCCAGAAACATCCCAGAAAGAGCTGAGGAGAGTCCCAGATGAGGGCTCACTCAGCAGCCACAGAGCGTAAGCCAGGGGGGGTTGCAGTGACGTGCCCGGGAGCTCCGCCGGCAGCCATATTTTCACTGTATTCTTGGCAAGCATTCGGAAACTGCCTGTAATATCAGTTCAAATTTATTTTATACGGACATTAGTCACAATCTGAAAACTGCACCAACAAAGCCGCTTATTCCAGGTTTATTCTCACTGGATTTGTGTAATAACTCGTGAAGACATCAGATATGTAACAACAGTGCTTTCAGGCGTTGTAACAGCTGGGCCTACATTTGAAAATCAGAGATGTTAGAGGGGGGTAAATTACTGACTTGCCTATTGTTTGTTTCGTTTTTGCTTTTCAGTGGAAAGTTTTGTGCACTATGCATGCAGTCATATAGGTTTTGTTACCTTGGAGCCAAAAAAAGAAAATATGAAAACAGGCCTGAACATCACAAGACACTCATGTGATAACTAGAAGCTACAGAACATGTTCAACCGGTGAGGTTTCAATTACAAAATGGCCTCGGGTGGATGACTGTTAAGTAATGTACACCACGCCTTACTAACCACAAATATTTTTCATCTTAGAAATTAAGTTGTGCCAACATATTTTTCTCACTCTGTATGTACGATATTTTTTTCACGACTGCATTCCTACCCACACTTTTACTCTGCTACATTCTGACCTTGAAGAAACTGTAAATCTGTGACCTTCTGTTTAGCAGATATCTATTTGTTTATCAGAGCAAAAGAAGCAGAAATAAAGTTTGAATAATGATGCAAAAGTTAAACAACATTTTTTAAAACAAGTGGACACTAGTGGACAATGTTCATGAAGCCCTGCAACTTCATCTAGATTATCCACAATTTCATGTTTTATCCATAATCAACAAAGCTTAAAGAAAGAAAATGAAGATAGTGCTGAAAACAGCTCAAATTATCATTCAGAGAATAGACATTGATTTTAGCCATTTCAGTGAAACACAATAGCTTCAGTGTCACAGCTGAGCTTCACCTCTTCATGACATAACACACCCAAACTGGTAGTCATGTGGCACTAAACAATGTGACTTGCCTTGTCCCAACAAAACCTTTGCAACAGATTCGATGGGGTTTGTTCTTATGCAACAGTCACGAACAATAAATGGTACCTCTGAGGTTTTTTAAGCTCATATTTCTACAGAATCAAGCAACAGTAGCTTTTGTCTAGGTTCCCTTTGTAAATTATGTAGTGTACAAGTGCAGTTATGTGTACAAGTCAAACAGCTTGCACTTGTGAGGTTAAAAACGGGCGGTTGAACTGAGGTAGAATCACAGAAAACACCAGAAACTCGCACAGCAAACAAGTCCTTCTCCAGGCAAATAACCCAAATAAATCCCATGTCATTTCAGATGGCAGAAAACAAAACGGTGGATCAGTGCCACCATGTTTTCAGGTCATTAATCCTCAAGGAGGCAAACAGCAAACCCATAATAAATATTTTATAAATTGAAGCCAAACATTTTATTCTTCTGCAGTAAAACAGGCCATCATCATCGGCTTAATTACTTTGTAATGATGATGTCTTTAAGCAGCATACTGTAATTAATTTGAATATTTTAACATTTATTTGGATGCATTTCTGTTTCTTTTTTATTGATTCACTGGTAACATAGTGATATTAATGAAAAATGGCAGCTGTGGATGATAAGTATCTAAAGAACGTGCGCTAAATTTTTTCTGAGGCCTGTGTTTATTGTCGTGGGTTGTAGGGTAGAACCAAAGAAAGTAGGAAGATGTTTTCTTTTCTTTAACAAAAGAGCTACTTATGAAGATGATAAAACAGCCTTTCAAACATTTACTTCCTGCCCTTAAATTTAAATAATTAAGTACTGAATTCCACAAGCCAGAAAATAAAAACAAACCCACCCACATGGAGTTTATAGGCTACTGAACTCAAGTCAAAACAAATCACACAAAGCTTGAATGCTGCCAGTTTGACCCACTGGCTGCTTTGAGCTGCTTCTCTTAGCGAGGAGACAAGGATGTTTTTTTTTTCTACTAGGAGTCAAATGTTCTCGTCATTGTGGCAGTAATGTGGGTCCGTTTCACACAGGATGTTGAATAGTGTTCAGCCTGTGACACTGAAAATCCTCACCTCAACCAGCAGGTTCACAGCAAATAGCAAAATACACTAAACATAAATTTAGTTAGTCGTATCTGTTAGTCCGAACTGTTGAACCATTTTTCTGATTTGTTTAAAGGTGCAGTCAGTCATTATTTGAGTTCATTTAACAGAAAATAAGAACGGTGTACTCATAAACATACATTGATTAGCTCTGTTCCACTCTGTCTAGTTTTGGTGACTTGCCTTTTGCAGTACAAGCAGGAAGGCGAGTGAGAGGAACAGGCACTGGCATGTAAAGACCGAGCTCTTCTTCAGCACCAAGAGGTGGACGAGGAAAAGCTAAAATTAACTTCCGGGTTCCATGCATTTCTGCTGAAATGCAAAATGAATGCACAGGCTTGACTTAGTGAACGAGGGTACTTTCCGCAGGTTCTGCTGATCATCCTTTTGATACTTTTAGTGTCGTTTATAAAGGATGTTGCTACCTTTTTGTGCTGTTTGAGCACTTTAGTCAATAGTGTGATCCAGAAAAGACCAGTGTTTTTACTGGTAAGGGTCAAGAAGCATTTTCTTCTCTAACCACAGCTGGGGACTAAAGTTACATCTGCACTGCTTAAAGCATATGAACTGGTGCCTGTTATCTGTTCGGGAAGCTAAGTCAGAAGTGCAAGCTTATGTTGAACGTGTTTGTTTGCTGACCAATACATTTAATTGGTGAACTGCAGTTTCCTGAGATTGAAACACAAGGAGATGTCAAAGCAGTTCATTCTGTTGGACCAGTTCAAAGAAATTCTCCCCGAGGGTGTTGCCACATACTTTAATGAACAACAGCTTTAAAAAAAAAAAAAAAAAAAAAAAAAAAAAAGAGAGAAAATTGCATCTGAAGCAGTGGTGTAAGCACATAAACACATTGTAACACAAACTAAATACAGTAGAAACCAGGGCCGCAGATCTTGATTATTTCATCTATTATTCACGTGATCAGATTAGATAGTTTTTTTTTTTATTAATGAGCGATTATAAATGTTCAAAACAGAAAAAATACATCTTTTTTAAAAGCCTTTTCATTGGTTTCCATTTTAAAAAGACAAATGTTTTAATAGTTTAACTGCAGCTACAACATCTGTCAAAAAACAAAACCCTTGTCATTTACGTGCACAATTAAAAATCTATTTTTTTAAACCAAAACATTTTCTTTAATATAAAATAAATACTTACAAGTACAGTAATGTCAAATAAAATAAAGTAAACTAAAGCATAATACAAGTTAGTCTTTACTCTGTCCCTTGGAGCGCTTTCTTCATTAGTAGAAGGCAACAAAACACGAGTTCTGCATGAGGCTGGATGCTGTGTATTTGGTGTGTGTTCATGTGCATGTGTTTTTGTGCGCGTGTGTGTTTCTAGATGTTTAAGCTTAAGCCATTTGGTGGTTGCAGTGAAGAAAAGTAAGCATTCTCTGAAGTGAACGTTATCAGAGCTGAATGTTCTCAGAACATTTTCTGCTGCAGGAAACATGTTCTGGTGATGCAGATATTATTAATTAATGTTAATAATTAAAGGTAGTAATCAGTCAGTGCTCCGCTTAACAGCCCCAGGTCAGCAGTTGAGAGTTTCACCGCCCTGTGTTTGTTTTCACTGGCACTCAGAACCCCCCCCCCCCCCCCCCAAAAAAAGCTTTTATATTTTTATTTTTGTATTTGTAAATATTATCCCAATTTGTTTAATATTATATTTTATTTACAATTTTAAATATTATTTTATCTAAATCTTCAAAATAATTTTAATGAAACCTTGACAGACCCTCCTGTCTAACAGTGTAAAAGCATTTAATCCCTGAGATATATTAGTAGTAGAAAAAGGAAGCACAATTTCAACTGTGCCTCTGAGTTTTTCTACATAACAAAGAAATGCTGCTCTAGTTAATTAAAGAAATGTGTCATCATGACTCTTTGGGCTTACGTAACAAGTTCCAGTAGCTCAGAGTGTCCTGTAATTATAAAACAAAGTTTGTTGATTCACAAAAACGTGAAATTTGGGCCAGGTTGGAGTCTTTGCCGGGCCAATTTTAGCCCCCACACCCTATGTTTCCTACCCCTGTGTAGACAGACTACAGCTCCATGTTAAACTTTGACAGGCTCATCTTCACTGCTGCCGCTGTGTTATCAGTCCTCCGATACATTTCTATTGCAGGTCTATTTTTAGTCACAAATGTGGATGAAATGCTTGAATTTGTATGCAAACAACTTAGCATTAGAGTTGTAGGTTAGAGTATCAAAACAAATTGTTGCATTAAGGATTTTTTATCGAGATACTCAGTGAATCATTGCAGACCAATTGGTAAGGCATGACTTTGGGTGGACCGGGCAGGTAAACATCAGACAAAGCTTCTTCAGCAGTCAGGTCCCCTCAAGGTTGTTGGAGAAAAGATAATCGTTGTTGTAGCTGCTACTATCCATCACAGTAATAAGGCGGCTGCTGTCAAACTTTACACAAAATGTTCTCAGTTGCAGATCAAGTTTAGATTTTTCTGTCACAGTTTTCATTCAGCTTAACTTCAGAGGAATGTGCTCCAGGATACACGCCACATACACCCCCAGTCCAAATCTATTCATTGTGTTCTTCTTTTTTCTCTGACAGCTGATCCTGTTAATTCTGTTCTGTTCAGAGGTATGGAATATAAGGTATTTTCTGCACCTTTCTGTCATTTGGCGTTGACCCGATTTGGTACAGTGGGGAGATTCAGGGGTATGTCCCTCTTTGCCTGTTCCTGGTGTTACCATTATTGAGGGGAAAAAATGTGGCCACAGTTACCTACATTGCCAGTGGTGTTCTCGAATCTAGTAGTAAAGGATGTCAGAGACCAGAATTTACCAGAGGTATTACTGCCTGTGGCGTAACCAGGGCTCAGAGTAATAAAACTGAGCAGGCTGAGGTCACTCCCTCACCTGCCGGGGAGGTTGTTTCTTTGACTGATTTCCCTGTATTCAACTCCTTGGCGAAGTAACAGCAGGAAAATCCTTTCCTGCTTTTTAGACTTCTGGTTGGTTAAATCTTCTTTTTAATGCTCTGACATTTTATTGTTCAGCACTTTGTGATCTTTCTCTTGAAATCTAACTTACTTACTTTTGAGTCGGGTCTCTCTCAGTAGTGACATAAACAGTGCTACGCATGGTTTGCTGGTCACTAAATGGTTACCAGATAGAGAAAAGGTAGGTTGTTCAAGTTGGCATTGCAGACTGCTCATGATGTTGTGGCTGGTCAATCAAAAAAAATGAAAGCGATCCCCCTTGTATTTCTTGTGTCATTTTCCAGCAATCTCTATCTCTTTTGAGTATCTATGTTTGATATCAGGCTTAAAACTTTCCTTTTTGATACAGTTCATAGTTAGACATGGATCAGGTGAACCTGAAACCTCTTACTTTTGCTGTAATATTTCCAGGCTGCTGGGGCCTTCCGTTGATACAGTGTTTTCTCTTCTCTTCGCTGAGTTTTACCTTTACCTCATCTGTTGCTGAGCTAAAGGTTTATTTATACTGCAGGTGCACATGCAGCCCAAAGTGCTTCAAAAAGAAACAACAATAAGAATAATACTGTAGATAAAAGTATCACTTTCTAATTATAAGGAGATATAAAACTAAAACTTCAAGTTCCTGCAGGCCCAATTTTGTTTTGCCTACCGGGACCAAGTTAATAAATCATGCCCTGCTACAACTGTCAGAAGATTGTTTCAGCACATAATAGCGTGACAAATGTCTCTGAACCTTTTACCTAGCAAAAATACGATTGTATGTCTAATTGAAATTAAAGCCTTTAATTTGCAAATACTGAAAACTATAAATACTAAATCTTTGCTTTGTTTTTTTTAACTGAAAATATTTGTAAATTCTGTGATCAAGTACACAAAAAAAATGGCAAAGGAGTAATTTAACTGCATGAATCACCAAGCAGCTTTGAATCCTAATGAACCACCAGTAAGCTCTGGGAAAATGTTTAACTATTATGTCAGTGAGAACAATACACCTTATTCATTTTCCTTACATTAACTGTGCTGTTGTTTTTTTCCACCTGAGAATTTCAAACAGTACAGAGCTGAAGGGGTTAAATCTAGGTACACTGCTGGAAACCAAGACTATTCCAGCCGAAACAGTAACAGCTGGGTATTAAACTTGTGTTTTTGTCTATATTAGAACTTCTGGGATCCTGATTTTTAGAAAATCAAGTGTTTGCAAGCTCGTTACATGTCTTTAAAAGGAGATAAGTTGTAAATGAGTTGCTGACACTCTTCTGGAAACAAAGGAAGAAATGAAAGTGCTGCCCCCACCTGGCAAGCTTCTGCTCTACAAGGCCACACATCAGCACTTCTTAGCTCATTTTCAGCAGTAAGTCTAAAAAGAAATGCTACACAACTTATCAAGTTTTAATTAGACCTTTTATTTTTACTTTTAATATTCATATTAAATCTCAACCTATTTTTTAGAAAGAACAAGTACAACCTAACAAAAAAATAATGTTAAAACACGTCCAACTTACAAGAGTGTATTATATAATTTTGCTGTATATGGCATTGAGATCGATCCGGAGTTTCTTAAAAGATGGTCTGTTTCTGGGATCATACTGCCAACAGCTGTTCATAATCCTGGAGATTTCAATGGGGCAGCCGTGCGGAGCAGGCATACGGTACCCTGAAGCACATCACAGAGAAGCATAACAGGGAGAGAGATGGTCAGATGGCAGTAAACGTGCTTTCTGATACACGTGAGACTCAGAAAATGTATCAGTGTCAAAATCAATCACAATGACAGCAGGAATTCTCCTGAATGTCACGTGAACACGAACACTTCAGAAGTCTTCACCTTTCTCCACCTCTTCACGTGTCTGTTGATTGGTCATGCTGGTGTAGGGGGTCATTCCCATGGAGAAGGTCTCCCACAGTAAGATGCCAAAGCTCCAGACGTCACTCTCTGTGGTATAACGACCTGAAAGCAACAGCAGGGGGCAGTGTAAGCAAAGGCATAGGCGCAGCTCTTTGTGAGTATTTAACTGGCTGTTGGCAGTAGAAACAGGAGAAATGTGTCTGGTTGTGGTATTATGGCAGAGGCACTAATGATGCACCATAGTTCAGGGCTTCAGGAGCTGTCCATTTGACAGGGATCTGTCTGAGACCGCCTTCTGCAGAGTAGACTCCGTCATCTTCCTGACGGGACATCCCGAAGTCACTTATCTTCACCACGTTGCCTTCTGCGACCAGGCAGTTTCTAGCTGCAAGGTCCCTTAAAAAGCACAAGACAGGAAATGTAAGAGGGATGGAGGCTGGGGAAAAGTGGAAACAAATGAAACATAAAAAAAATCATGCTCTGTATGAAAAAACAGAACAGATGGCACTTAAAAGAGAGGTGTTCCTATCATATCTCTGTGTTGCGTGCGAGTGCCATTTGACATGCAGTGTTACAAGCTGAGCAGCTACCAGCAGCCTGTCTGATCCGTCCCTGCTGGGCAAACCATACAAGTGCTGCTGTAATGAGCCGGATGTCACAACCACCTCCTCTCCTCTAGTGCCCCTACAGCCAGCCACCGAGGCCACGTTCAATTTGTAGACATCCCCAAAATACTACAACAATTCTGAATGCAGTATATCGTTTACTTAAATATATATACATGCATACGTATTGCTGAATTAAAGGAAATGGTCGAGTTTTCAGAACGTGTTTGTAGATGGTCTCGTCTTTTAATGCAAGCTTTGTTTGCAGGCTACTCACAAAAACCCAACGTTTGATCTTTGTAAGCAACTCCTACACAGCTCTGTGGTCTTTGGAGGATGCGTAGTTACAATCAGGGCTGTGAGCTGGTTTTTCTCCTCAGTCATTAAAAATGTTTAGAACGGTCTCATCACACCCAGTTCGATATTTTTGCATCAGGTCCTTAGATCTATTGCTCCCATTAAGGTGAAGGCTATCTCTGGAAGGAAAAAGTCTCCCTGGAGAAACTCCACACTAGTGAAAAATGAAAAAAGAGAGTGTAGGAAAGCTGAGCGCAGATGGAGAAAAACAAACCTCCAGGTTCATTGTGACATCTATAAAGAGAAACTTCACAATTATAATTTACAACTGAGGAGTGCAAGAAGGTCCTACTTCTTTGACATCATCACTAAAAACAGCCATAATGCTCGGGTCTTATTTTCTACAGTTGACAGGCTAACAAACCCTCCTGTGCCAGTGGCAGCTGAACTTCATTCGACCATGGCCTGCAATGACTTTGCCAAATTCTTCACAGAAAAAATCCAAAAGATTAGACAAGCAATTGGTACATCAACAGCAGATCCAGGATATGTACTGTGTCCACCGAAAAACTGTTTAAACACCATCAAACAGTTTCACCCTATTAACAGCAAAGACCTGGAGGACATCTTAGGTCAACTGAACTCCTCCTCCTGCTGTTTAGATGTCCTGCCAACAAGTTTTTTCAAAAGGGTCTCAAAGACTTTGGAGTCAGACCTGTTACAGATCGTCAACTTTTCTTTATTATCAGGTGTGTTTCCAGAATCACTAAAAACTGCTGTAATAAAACCTATACTGAAAAAGGACAATCTTGACAAGACACAAATGAACAACTACAGGCCGATCTCAAATCTCCCACTTTTAAGTAAGATCATTGAAAAAGCAGTTTCTCAACAGCTCGATTACTTCTTAAAACAGAATAACTGCTATGATGCCTTCCAGTCAGGTTTTAGACAGAACCACAGCACTGAAACCGCTCTGACCAAAGTGTTTAATGACATATGTCTGAATACAGACAGTGGAAAAATGTCAGTCCTAGTTTTACTGGATCTCAGTGCAGCATTTGATACAGTTGACCACAACATATTACTCAAACGACTGGAGAACTGGACAGGTCTTTCAGGAACTGTACTAAACTGGTTCAAAACATACTTAGAAAACAGGAAATACTTTGTATCAATAGGTAACTTCACATCTGAGCAGACAAGTATCACATGTGGAGTTCCCCAAGGTTCCATCTTGGGACCCCTTCTGTTTAACATTTACATGCTCCCACTGGCACAGATTATAAAGAACAACAAAATAAACTATCACAGCTATGCAGATGACACACAAATATATATCACAATGTCACCAGGAGACCGAGGCCCTGTACAGGCTCTTGGTAAATGCATCGAGGAAATTAATGACTGGTTGTGCCACAATTTTCTCCAGCTAAACAAAAACAAAACTGAGGTAATAGTCTTTGGCGCCAAAGAAAAACGATTACAGGTCACCAGAGAACTTCAATCTATACATCTAAAAACCACAAACCAGGCGAGAAATTTGGGTGTAGTGATGGATGCAGACCTAAACTTAGAAAAACACATTAAGACAATAACAAAGTCAGCTTACTATCACCTCAAGAATATTTCAAGGATAAAAGATCTGATGTCTCAACAGGACCTGGAAAAACTAGTCCATGCATTCATCTTTAGTAGGCTTGATTACTGTAACAGCATCTTTACAGGTCTACCTAAAAAAAAAAATCAGTCAGACAACTACAGCTCATTCAGAACTCTGCTGCTCGAGTCCTCACTAAGACCAAAAAAGTGGACCACATCAGTCCAGCTCTGAGGTCTTTACACTGGCTGCCTGTCCGTCAGAGCATAGACTTTAAAGTTCTGATGCTGGCCTATAAAGCTCTGAATGGTTTAGGACCAAAATACATCAGTGACCTCCTGACTCAGTATGAACCATCCAGATCCCTCAGGTCATCTGGATCCGGTCTTTTATCAGTTCCCAGAGTCAGAACCAGACACGGAGAAGCTGCATTCAGCTTTCATGCTCCTCATATCTGGAACAAACTCCCAGAAAGCCTCAGATCAGCTGAAACACTCAGTTTATTTAAATCCAGGTTGAAGCCTCACTTATTCTCAGCTGCATTTGAATAAAGCACCAAATCCACACTTTTAAGCTTAAATTTCAAAACTTACATTTAACTACTGATTTTATCTACTGTTCTGATTTTATCTGTTTTGATTTTATATACTGTTTTGTTTGTTTGTTTGTTTGTTTATTAGTTTGTTTGTTTGCTTGTTTTAATCAATTTTAAATCATGCTTTTTATTTGTTTTTGTTTCTAATGTCT
Source organism: Aulonocara sp. 'chitande type north' Nkhata Bay (assembly GCF_057382095.1). Taxonomy (NCBI): domain Eukaryota; kingdom Metazoa; phylum Chordata; class Actinopteri; order Cichliformes; family Cichlidae; genus Aulonocara; species Aulonocara sp. 'chitande type north' Nkhata Bay. The sequence goes on from NC_141344.1 coordinate 18,219,849, forward strand.
CTGTAAAGCACTTTGAATCACCTTGTTGTTGAATTGTGCTATACAAATAAACTTGCCTTGCCAAATATATAAATCTTATTACCAGTATAAAGGGGTTTAGGAGGCTCTCCTTTAAGGTCCTAAGCAGGAGCCTTAGGCCATCAAGGACTATGGCATTTAAGAAATAATGTAAAGCAGATTTTTCCTGCCATGAATCATGTCTGTAGTTCTCTGTCTTTATTAAGCCTTTCTGTTTTGGTACTTTTCAGCCACAGTATTTGTTTTTATTGTAAAGTGATTTTATTTTTATTTGGAAACTTGTATTTGCTTAAATATCTTTCTGTGCACATCTCTCTAGAGATTACAGTGTGACACCTTATATGATGCTGAGCTGAAGCTTTACTTAAGGCAAGCATTTTACTGCTACTCAACATATGGGGAACTGCTACAGATAAGTGCAGTTAACAGTTAGGTGAAGTGAAAGCTTGGGAAGGTAAGTGATGCTTCGTAAAGTGTACAGTAAAAGCCTGAAAATCCACCTGCATGTACATGAGCGACGCACCACTTTAGTTGTTGCTGAAAGTACACTGCACTGTATTCAAATGAACGTTTAATATGTAGTAATTATCAAACCGAACACAGAGGTAAACATTATGTATTCCGGCATGTTAACAATGAGGAAAGATTAAGCTGACTGCAACTGTGAAGGAAATGAATAGTGAGCATTGCAGAATCTGATTTGCTGAAGTCACAGATTTGCACGTGGCTGATGAAAAGATTAGATAAAAGCGGCGTGATCGTCTGACCAACCTGTGAATGCACTTTTTGCTCTCCAGGTACTCCATGCCAGATGCGACATTTTCAGTCATTTTGACCAGCATCTTCGGTATCAGACTGTGACCCTCAGTGCGCAAAAAGGAGAGAAAATCACCACCTTGAAAAGTGTAAAGACACACACACATACGGAGAGCGAGAACGATGATGGAGGAACAAAGTGGGTGGTGAAAATGGTTCAATAAATCTTTGAAGGCATCGAGTTGACAAGTTGAAAGACATAAAGACTGTCTAACAGGATCACATTTACCTTGAATGAGCTCCATGATAATGTAGATGGGCTGTTTCTGCGTGCACACCCCAATAAGCTTCACAATGTTAGGGTGATCGTATTGCTTCAGGATCCTAGACAACACACAAGACAGGTGTGTGCGTGTGTAACCCGCTGTTAGTTTACTTGTCTGATGTCTACTGTACAGTTACATTCAGTTCTGTGCACTATGTTTCATGACAGGGTGGTAGCCTCCTCTGGCGAGAGGGGCTATGAGCTCACGTAGCCTGTAGCTTGTGTGAGCCTGCTGTGACCATTTCACTCGTGATAGCCTTCAAATCACTATCATTTATCCTCCTGCTACTGAGCAGACTTTCTTTTCCGGTCTTCAACACGGACCACTGAGAAGAGCGAGTATTGATATGATTAAGTATTTCAATCAAACAACTCATAGATACTTTTCATATAGAGCTCTATGTACATACATCTTTTTTTAAGTCTGCTGGCCAGCTTCTACAATTTTATTTCGAGGACTATTTACAGACATTCTCTTACTTTGATGTTGAGAACATCATAGTTTGTTTTTTATGGGCTGAGACCGAACGCAGTAACTGTAAGGACATTTGCACGTGTCCCAAGGTTAAGCAGAAACGAGTTGTAACAAAAAATAAGTGGAAGTGTTGTAACTAATGCAAGAATTTTTTTTTCTTTCCGTTTCAATTCTGATCATCAGTTAAAGTGGACCGAAATTTAGATTTCCCCAAACGCGCTCAATGGGAAGTTTTGGTTATTGTTGGAGTGAGTGCAGTTTCCTTTAAATTCTAAATGCATGGCGGATGTGAGAAAGGTGACGATGGTGTTTTGATGCTGTTAAGAACATACACGCTTCAGTCCACTAAAAGGTATGAGATATTGGACACAGATGCTAGTTGATAAATGTAAATCCACGTATCTATACACCAGCACTGATTTCTCTTCACAATAAACTAACAATCATTTATTTAAGCCTGTAAACTTATGGGCAGAATATTATAACATTATCAACAAAAAGGAACATTTAAAGACTAATGTTCATCTAAACAAAATAAAAAATATATATATACACCAATTTTTTTTAAGCAGTGAAGAGTTTTGACAGTTGCATTTGTAAGCAACTGTAAGGTTTTGCATTTGTAAGGTTTATATATGTTTGCACTGTTCTTTATTAAGCTGTGGTGGTCCTCACAGCTTAATAAAACAGAAAAATGGCAGAGCTGTGAAAATGTTTTCACAGGAAGCCTTGAACTTCTGTGAAAAACCAAGTACATCCCATGATTCAGTAGCTTGTAGAAACCTTTAGCAGAAAGGTGGTTTCTACAAGCTTGGCCTAATTGTTGTCTGGAGGATGCTATCAGCCTCTCAGATCATTGTGGAGGAATGCTTGGCCACTCAGTTCTGCACCATTGCGTCAGTTCACTGAGGTTTGTGGGCATTTGTTCATGCACAGTTGTCTTAAGATCCCACCACAGCATCTCATTGTGGTTGAGGTCTGGACTTTAACTGGGTCACTGCAAAATATTGATTATTTTTCTTTTCAGCCATTCTGTTGTAAATTTGCTGCTGTGTTTGGGATCATTGACCTGTTGCACGACCCAATTTTGGGACGTGTTGGACAGATGGCCTCACACTTGAAAAGACTGCAAGTAGCCCAGGCCCTGTTGGTGTAAACCAAGCACAAATCATCAGCCCTCCACCACCGCCCCTGACAGTTGATATGAGGTGTTGGTGCTGATATGCTGTGATTGGCTTTTTTCAAATGTGGCACTTTGCAGCCGCTTTAGGTCTCAGAAGTGTTGTGGTTTGTTCAGATGTCACTTGAACATACATAATCAAATCTTGATTGAGTAATCCAGTAAGTTGATTTGATTATCAACCCGGCTGCTTACTTACAATTGTAATTCTGACCCCATGCAGCAGTGAGGGTGTACTTCTGCATGGGGATTTGTTCACAACACAGTAAATCTGTTTGCACGGTAAGATTTGGGCCTGCTTCTTCTCGGCAAAAATTCGCTCTGACTTAAATAAGGTGTTCAGGACATTAAAACAGGTCACTGTGATGTGATTTACTGTAATGGAAACGTGTGTGTGTGTGTGTGTGTGTGTGTGTGTGTGTGTGTGTGTGTGTGTGTGTGTGTGTGTGTGTGTGTGTGTGTGTGTGTGTGTGTGTGTGTGTGTGTGTACTGACCTGGCTTCCATCAGGAACTTACTCTTGTGCTCTGGGGCCAGGTTCTCTTTACAAGACTTCACAGCTACAGGAGAGTTATCGGTGCGTAAACGGCCGCTGTACACCTCTCCAAAGTTACCCTGTGCAGTGCCATCACGAACACGATCAGTACTAATCTAATTCTGTCTTCTTACTGAGCAAAGAGCATTTCTAACTAAACCTCAAACCATTTAAAATACGGTACTATTAATTTCGATCATGAACTAAGCCACACATACACTATTATTGAATTTAACTGGTCATTGTTTCAACCAATTTACCACACGGAGCTGAAATTGTCAGGGAAGTTAAATCTAGCAGATATGGTTAGTTCCTGTACCGGCAACACAATTTCAGGATTTTATCTCCACAACAAAATTTGAACCAAAGCAATCAGTCTAACGTGCATCACAATTTAAGTGCAGACTTTTAGATTTCATTTTCAAAGCTACAGAGCAACAACACTGTACCAGCTGCTAAGGAATTCGTCCCATTTTTATACAAACATGTGTACATCACATTTAAAACTTAATAAAATGTTCACATGAGGAAGTTAGCATCATCACCACCACCATCATCGGCATTTTAGTCTAAAACTAAATATTTTACTTGATGAACTGCATACACTTAAACACGTAAATGACTTTGCTAAGCAAAATATTGGCCACAAATAAAACTCAGAATACATTTTACTTTACTTGCATGATTCTGTTAGTAAAAGTCAAGTGTACGCACCCGTCCAATGAGAGGTCCCAAGATAATATCATCATGTTCCAGGACCCACTTGTCCTAAAAGGGTTAAAAATGAAGCAAGAGAAACACACAGTGATTTTAATAGTTTTAAACTAGTAAAGTGTTTAAGGGAAAAGCCACCAGAGGACAGGTTTATGAGTACATATGTGAAAAAACAGGAGTAAAATAGTGTTGGAGTCCTGTGCTACACAGCCTTAGAGCAACAGAACCCATAGTTTACACAGAAAAACATGTGGTGTGTCCTATTGTTGGCACATAACATGAGAGCATGTCTTGGACAAATTTAAAGTTGTACTAAAGATTATAACAAGTCTGCAGTAAGCAGATACAAGCTATTCTAATCTAAAGACAAACATATGTGTGTGGTGTGTGTCTGTGTGTGTCACTTTACCTTTACTACCGCTTTCTTTAGCACAACTTCACACCTCTTGGTAATATGCTGTCGAGAGTTCAGCAAATGATGGATCAGGTGAGGGATGCTGGGAAAGCCTTCTCCATCCAGACGGTACATATTCTACTGGCACACATGGAGAAGCAGAGGTTTACAGAGGCGTACTGAAGATGGCATTACTGAATTTAAAAAACAAAAGACTCATTATCCAAAAAAAAAATGTTTAAAAAGCTTAGTTTACAATAACAAGTTTTATTTTCTCACATTTACTTTTTAGGCCACATATTACAACAGTAACAGAAAGAATTGCTCTTTTTTTGCATATTGAAAAAGTGGAGAAAAAAACATTAATAAGGAAGTGAATGATGCAAGAACGTGCAATGTATAAATAGTGTCTTCAAAAACACTTTAGATTCACTTACTTCTGTGTTCTGGATGAGAAAATGTTTACAGGAGCCTTCCCATTGCACAGAAAGCACGTAACCCTGCTTCTCTTGACTCTTCCTCACTAAGAAGTCGCCATCGTTCTTCAGCAGCTGCTGGACCTCCAGTCTGGGAATGGCACCGTGGTACCAGTCCTGCTGCCCCAGAGGACGATCCACTTCTTTCACCAGACTGAGGACTGGAGGCACCTGGAGGCAGGAAAAGAGAAAAGCAATAAGAATGGGAAGGGATAGATTTTGGGTGAATCTGCAGAGATTAAATGGAGGCACATCAAAGAAGAGTCTGTAAAACTTTAAAGTATAACCACACCGCTTTCATGCCCCCGGGGTACCACAGGGCCGGTAGATAGAAGGAGAAGTAGTTCATACAAAAATAGCAAATAGTTCAGATTCACAGTACAGCACAATATGGGTATTAAAATATTACTCACCTGATATGATCTTTTGGAGCATGCACACAATTTTATATATATCCGTTTCCAGCTGATTTAACATTAAATCAATAAAAAGTGAGAAAGGGTGTTTTTTTTTTACTGTGTCAAAAGTTACTGTGCAGCTGTGTCACGGGTTCCCTGAGTGCTTCTGTCTGTCAGGAATGATTAAACGATTAAATGTACACTGGCTGCCTGAAAAGTGAGCTTGGTTTGAGGTCAAGAAGAATTTTGAAAGAAGAAACTTGACGGTCAAAATCCCAAAGCGCGGTCAAGAGCACGAGACCCCAAAGACAGATTGTGTGCCTGAACAAGCTCAACCACTCAGAGGATGTACTCTGGGATGCTGCCATTTCCTCCAGAACATGATAAATTGTTTTGTGGTTAAAAAAAAAAGAAGTTCAAGAGTGATGAGGGGGAAGAAAACTTCCACTCGAACATCCTTCCTTAGAAAGAAACTAGCATGTACCATAAAGGTTGCTACAATTGCAACTTCTCTATCGGTCACTGTAATTATTGTGCGTTAATTGCAATTTAATTACTAACTTACCTCAAATTTGGGTTTAAAGAGGTTGCTGAGATTGTTCAAGATCCCTTCCACGAGGACCCTGGGTGGAGTGTGGTCCTGACAGAAAAAAAAAAAAAAAGACCCAGAGCTTGTTACACATGTCACAAAAAACCTATCAAGGTCTACTGTCGGCATTAGAATTGTCATGTCTCACTTTGCTCGTGTGCTTTTCAGGTTAAGCACTAACTGCAAGACAACATCAGGCTGCTCCGGCTCTATTAAATTATTTAGGATGATTGATCTGTGAGAGTGTAACAAAGGATTGGGTGCACAGCACAAGTTTGTAGCGTTTGGCCTGAAGATAGATAAACTGGAGTTTCTTTCCATGCTAGCAACTTTATGCAAAAGCCTGGAGGAAAATACTAGAGTGACACTTTCTGAGTGTTAAGTACAATCCATGCCTAAAGGATAACTGTCTGTGACTTACAGAAAGACTAACTGCTTTTATGCTTTATAATTCAGCATGTTGTTTTCAGAGTTTACATGCAACACACAGCTTATTTTGTACAGCTGGCCCAGTGACAGGACCAGTAATTAGGAGCTAATCAAAGACAAAGGAGGGAAAGCTGCTGTCAGGGAGAACATACGTTGCTCGTGCTGGATGAAAGTGAAACAGTATCTGTGTCCAGATTCAGAGCAGAGGGAGGTTCTCTGGAGCCCAGCTTGTCCAGTTTCTCTTTCAGAAGAAGCCTCTGAACCTCCAGTTTGGCTCTCTGGCCCTGAGTCAGGGCGACCTGCTGCCGGCACTCTTCCATCGCATGTCTCTTGCTGAACTGGTAGACCCTGGACAAAGCAAAGTGCAGCATCACAACACAAGTGACAGAAATAAACAGAAGCGCACAGAAATCAATAAAACGCCTGCTTGTGCAGGTTTGCAGTTCTTCATATTGATTCATATCCTTAACATGCTGATAATGAGCCTGTAAGACTTATAAAACCCCAACAGTGAACAAACAAACAGAATTGTTTCACCTCATTATCTATCTGAGGATTTTTTATCTTTTGAGGTATTTGTACAAACCCATCTCAAATAAAGCTGAAATACTGCGCAAAAATGTAATAAAACCAGGATGGAAATCTCATAAACCCATATTATATTCACAATGGAATATAAAGGACATAACAAATGTTTAAACTCAGAACATGTACCATTGTAAAAAAAAAACCAAAACATTATTTAGACAATGATGCCAGACACATCTCAAAAATGTGGGACAGGGCCATGTTTACCACTTTGCAGCATCCCCCCTTCTTTAACAGCAGCATGAAAATATGCAGCGTCTTCACTGAGACATCATCCAGATCATATGCTGCTCTAGAAACTGAAATGTTTCCCATGTTGTAATGTGACTAAAATACGGGTTTATGAGATTTGCAAATCATTGCATTCTGCTTTTATTTACATTTTATACAGCGTCTCAACTTTTTTCAGAATAGGTTTTGTACTTAATCACTTTTTTGTACTTAATGTACTTAATCAACCTCCGTATGCACTCGGTCTTCCCTGTTAAGTACCTCCAAGTGCAGCACACACTACAAACACCACAATCAGAATTACATTATTTCTCCTCTGAGGCACTGAGAGCTGAGTAATTGACAAGAAACTGTTCATCATCTATTTGTGTATGGGACATTGATTAAGCATGTGTATGGCTAATTACCACAGAGGATGTTTATATGAGCGCAGGTGCAGCGGAGAATCTAATCATGCTTGGTTGACCCGGAGATCACATTGTTTTTGTTGTTTGTTTTTTCCCTGGTGACACCCAACACGCCGTCATATCATCACACAGCCTTTAATGACAACATAAAATTCTATGTGCTTTGTTCCCTTTAATTGGCCATTAAATGAGAGAATGGGCTGGACATTGAAGCTCATCAGAAACAAGTTGCCCCAGGTCGTCATCATCACAGAAATGTAGATTAAGCCTAATCCCAGAAAAGAAAAAAGCATTTAGGATCTCCACTGACAGAAAGTTTATGGTCTATGGCTTAATTCGAGAACAAGCGAGCCCAGATGTTTGGGTTTTAAACTGTAGGAATTTTTACTAACCAGGTGTTTATAAACAAAATGATTAATGCACACATGAAGATGATTGATCAGCTGTGCTTACGCTCATTAGACCCAAAGAAAGTTTCACTCAAGAAAACATTTGCAAAGACCTCAAAATGCTGGAGATCCGACCCTCTGAACTACTCAGGCTGACATCTGAGGTCAGGTTAGGTCACCTTAATTCAGTTTTTCACTGTTGATTTGCAAAATGTTTCTTCACCATACAAAGCAAAGGTCAGCTTCACCTCACCACCTGCACCATATGTGCTCCCAGCTGCCTTTGATAATGCAGACTCTGTTGCATATACACACATTGTTTCCACTTGTCCTTCAAGAGCCTGTTAATGACTCGATCACTCCCCCGGGTCTGTATAGCTCTAACACCTTTAGACACCCTCATCAACCAAGACAAATGAGAGGGTTTGGGCTCCATAACTCTCAACATATTGCTGTATTATAATTCATAATGCACTTATGGCCCGCTGAGACCACACTGGTTATTAGCCGTTGCACAGCCAACAGCACACTGAACTCCCCCGATGGGAAGGACTGCCCACTGAGGCAAACTTTAGTAATTTGTCTTCACAGCTACCACAGGACAGTGTATTTTTTCATTGTGAACCCCCCTTTCTAATCTCTGACAGCTCAGCATCAGCCTGGTTGGTCTGCTCACCTCTGGCCCTTTTTGACACCTTCCTGCTCTTCCCCTAACTCCAGCTCCAGCTGCTCAACTGAAGTCTGCTGAGAGCCCAGAGACCGAGCCAGGTCCAGGAGCTCCTCCTCTATCGTAGTCAGTCTGTGAGAAGAAGACAGAAATCCCAGGTGAAGAGGAAGCACTTCATATATAAAACAGAAAGGGAAGGTTAACGGGAGGTTAAAGGAACACGAGTTAGTCGTGTGGAGGAAGCTGTTGCAAGATTAACAAACGAAATCTGAATGTGATTGCACTGTTGTTCTCACTTGTGCTGGATCGTCTCGAGGGTGAGGTCATTCAGTTCAATCTCCTTAGTGCTTAGCTGCTCGGTGTCCTCCAGAAGGCTGTTGTCAAAATCGGCACAGGCAGGAATCTCCCCCACAGACCTTCAAACACACAGTCCACAGTATCATTTCTCTGAAGGGTTAGCTTCCGTGATTGCCATGTTGCTGAGCGGAAACGGTCCGCCTCTGCGTACCTGTTCTGATGGATGAAGCTCTCATACTCTCTGTGAGGATCGATGGCTGTTAGAGCTGATGCCATCTCTCTGTGGATCCGCACCACTTCATGATGGAGGAGAGTGCAGATGTCAAAATACTCCTGGAGGATCTCCTTTCTGGAAGGATGAAAACAGAATGACACAATGCAAAGCACAAATATCACATTGCGTTTTTTAATTTGCCAAAGCGTAACACAATTTCCAGTTTGGCTGGATGCAAGTTGCCTCATATTAGTGATGTGAAAATGTCCTTTGAGAGATTTGTCTGCGGTTAAGTATCCCATCACGTCACTTTCTCTGTCATATTTATGTTGTTATTCCCTGTTTAGAATATAATAAAAGTGAGAGCAGTGCCCGTTTTTCAGCCTCTGCCGTTAGACAGAGACTGGATCTGTCAGCTCTGCCAAACATTTCCTGCCCAGAGCCCCCAAAGTCAGCCAATCCATTTTACCAGTTTGACTGCTTGTTTCTGTCTTTGACTTTTTATGATTTACCCTTTCAGACCCTTTAATTGTCTAAATTCCCAGAACTCTTCTCTCTGCTTTAAAACTCAGACGTTCATGCAGTGTTCAAAGCTGTCAAGCCTTTGTAGGTAATGTTTGCATAGAAAAGGCTTTTGTTCATAATGAAAACACAGGCAGCACTCTGCAAAACTCTTGAATCACCTCTCATTTTTTTACATTTTGCTGGGGAAAAAAGGAAATGTGTGTTTTGTTCTCTGTCAAGATGATCCCACGCTGCTTCAGTAATGATTCGGTCCGGGCTCTGGGGAGGCCGGTCCATGACTCATGGAGTTCCAGCGTGTGTGTTCTTCCATTCAGGCATGCTTTTACTGCAGTGTGAGATCAAATGAGGCCACTGCCAATCAGATGCTTTCCTGATGGTGATGCATAGTGGATGAAAATCTGACAGTGCCTTTCAGCGTTAATAATTTCATCAATTTTGACAAGATCTTCAACACCACTGGCCACTGAGTTTTTTTCCTATTTCTGTTCATCTACAGGAAATCGTTTTTAAGGCCTGACACGCCAGTCGACACCACAATGTATAAACTGGACGGGCAACCAACGCCCTCAGTTTCCATGCACGAATGCTATACCGAGGGGTTAAATGCACAGAAGTACCCATTAAATTTACAACTTACAGGCTACTGATGAGTCATTTCTATACATTTACTAATCTAAAAACTGGGCCACCTTTGCAAGCCACAAAAAAGGAGAGCTACTTTAAACCACAGTTATACACACACAGGCTACACACAGAAAAATGTACCATAATAATAAAACTGCAAAAAATATCTGTCTTGGTTTGCAGACACAAAGCGGCAGGGGGGTATTTTCTCCAGGTCCAGAAGTGGATTAATGACCTCAGCACATACTAGGACAGCTGGCGGTGAGCGCAGGACACACGGTGTCCACAGATTTAACTATGAAATTGAAATTAATTGCCTAAATTCCCAGAATTTAACATTGTCTGTGATGTGTAGACACAGCACTGGTTCATTCCTTGAGTTAGGTTTTGTAATGCTTGAAAAAGTCGCTGTTAAGCAGCCTAACAAACAAACAAAAATGGTCTGGCACAAAAACTAGACTGAAGTGAAAAAGCAGCCAATTTCTGAAGAAAAACATTGAATGACCTTTAGAAAGTCTGGAGAACTACTGCTCAAGACCGATTTAAAGCGTCTGGCTCCTCTGAAGCAAAATAGAAAGACGTGAGAGGTGACTCAAAACATTTGCACAGTACTGTAGTTACACATATGGTAATTAGAACATTTGTTCTGCTGCTGTAGATTGTGAGATATGCTTGTTGATGGCAGCAGTGGAGTGTTATCAAGATTTGAAATTAATTGGCAAACATTTGTGTCGTGCCACGATCAGATGTGTATCTGAGTGACGACGAGCAGAAATAAAACACCGAGATGATTCGCAGGGACGCACCAGTAAATATGAGCACTGTACAGAAATGCTTCTTGTCATTCTTAATGTGTCTGTTTTTCTTCCAAACATCCACGCAGCGAGTGTGATCTTACAGTATGAGCACCATCTCCTGCTGCAGAGTCTGCAGGGCGCTGAGCAGGGCCGGCTGGATCTGACTGTAATGGTGCTGATGGTAAACTTGAGCAGCTTGCACAGAGAGGACATACTCATTATGGACCTCGTAGAGTTTCAGTGAAGCCTTTATGTAACGCTCTTTGGCCTTATCTCGGTCTTTTTCTGCAGACACACACAGGCACACAAGCACAGTACAGAAAATGATCACAGAATATAGGTCATGATAGAAATACACATCAGACTAAACACAGGAAAACAGAAAACAAACAAACAAAAAAAAAAAACCAGACCGTGACATCAACATGAAACCGATTCTATTCAGAAACATAAGTGATACCAGAAATCCCCACCTTTGCTGGTCTCCTGGTACTTCCTCTTTGCCTGAGTTGCATCTTTCACTGCGTGCCTGTAGCTGCTCTTTAGCCTCTCCAGTTCTGTCTGTGTCACCTGAAGCAATCCATAAAAACAGCATTTTACATTTTGAACACAGTGATAAAAAGCTAATAACGTAGGCTTTGTGTTGGCATTTAAAAAACAGGCCATGAAAAGTTAAAACCACCTCATATATAGTTCGCCCAAAACTATTTGACCTGAAAGAAGAAAAACCCAATTTACTCAATAAAAAAAAAAACAGCAAAACCGAAAGGTCATGGCTCATTTTGGACCTTTTTGGACAGTGTGGACCAAATATATTTTTGCAAAAAAAAAAAAAAAAGAAAAAAAAAGACATTTTTTAATAAGATAGTAGACAGCAGCAATAAAACAACCATTCAGTTGTACTGATGACACCGACTCTATTCTACAATTTCCCAAACGCAGCTCTTCCAAATCTGATGCAACAGGAAAGAAGCCAACAAATCCTGAACCAAGAAGGGACTGCAGGGAGGAAGAATTTAAAAGAAGCACACAGGCTTACAGACAACCCGTTTAAGGACTTTAAAATGCCAGTAACTAGCTTCCTTGTTTTAGTTCTCCGTTGGCTGAGTTCTACATCAATTATGATTTATTTATAACATCTTGTTTTTTTTCTATGACTCATCTAATTAGAGGGCATCAAGCTTGCTCCTCTAACCTGTCGACCAGTAGGCAGAAGTAGCGTAGCAGAGAGAAATAGCCCCGCTTTATTGTCAGCCTTATAGCGATGATAGCATCTAAAACACACCAAAGCAGGAAATGAATTTTTCACCTGTCAGGACCTGTAACTGCCAACAAAGCTGTGTGTTGTCACTGTAGTTATGGAAAGAACTTGTACATTACACAGATTTAACAGCAGCAGGTCTAAAAAACAGATTTTACTGAATGATTCATGGTTGGAGGTGTTATAGAGAGAGACGAAACTACAATCAACTGTTTTTCAGAGGAAAACCAGCTGAAACAGTTTGCTTTTAAAGTTTTCTGTTGCTTTACTTGAAACTAAGCACTCGCCTACATTTACCGATGTGCCTCGGTACCGTAACAGACACAAAACCAAGAATTTTTAAGCGGTTTAAAAAACAAAAATAAAACATCTTTTACAAACACATAACTTAAGGGCAGTGGGTGTGATGGGTGTCAAGTCGAGTTTCTTAAAGGTTGAAAAGCTGTCAGTACTATTTAGCACAGGAAGTGGACTGCTGTTGTGTTAGGTTTTGCTAGTAACATAAAACATGAGAAAAGCATAAGGTAACGATCTGACCTTTGTTGTGTGGCTGGCGACAAAAAAAATAAAACCAACACAAACCAACATCACAGATACAATCAAATTCACTGTCGCCGTTGTTTCAGTTGTGATATCAAATAATCTCTCGCTAGTGTAACTGCACAGTGATGTAAACGGTTCAAAGGCTGACCGGCCTTTTTCTGCACAGCAAAGTAGGAAAATTAAACTAAACAAACAACCAGACAGGCGTTCAAACTGCACTAAAATGAACACATCATTTGCCTGATGTAATTGGGTAATAAAACCCAGTGTGAGGCAGCTACCAGTATGAGATGGCATCAAAATGCATTTACAGACACTCTTTCCAGTCTATTGAATCTCATATCATTTGACTGCTGTCTATTTATAAGCTGCCATCACAGCACTCATCTGCAAGTCAAGTTGACATATGAGGAAAAACGAGACAAACATTTCCAACTAGCAACGTCTGGTTTTGCATGAGTGCATGAAATGTGGGATATGTAAACATTCTGCTCTGACTGCTTTTTTGTTCTCGTAAAAAGTAATTTAGTGTGTTTGCTTTCAATTTAGATATGAGCACAGTGACAAAAAGAAGCAGGCAGCAATTATCTCAGTAAATTCCTGAAGACCCTGCCGTACGCTGTGCTGTTTCAAACGGCCGTGAGCGGCTGCAAAACAAATTTGTACCAGCTGAAGATATATCTTTGCATACTAGACAAAGTTTTTGTTTTTTTTTTTTTAAAAAGCACGTACACACAAAGTGATATTTAATTTTAGAGACCAAAAAGCTATAGAACAGGCAAGTGTAGTCACTTACCTGCACCAAGATCATTTTCCACTGATAATAAACATTCATATAGTTCCGCCTTTATTTTTTTTTATTCAACTCGTGGGGATAAAAGTGTGCAAAACTGTGAACCAAAGGGACATTTAGAGAGCAACAGCTGTGAAAATGAACACAGAAATAAACCACCTTGTTTTTTTCCCCATCATTAGGAGGTGTGACTGTACAAAAGTAGTTTAATCTGCCTCATGACAGGACTGAAAGTTTGTATAATGGTAAAGTAGCTAGATATTTTAGCTTGTGGTATATGTGTGTAGTTTATTGCTTAAGTCCCAACAAGTCATTGTTCGGGTTCAAGTCTTCAAAAGCTGAATATAGGCCAGTGTGAATGATATCTTTTGAAGTAATGGAAGTGTGCGTGCGTGAATGTGTGTGTGCGCGCGCGTGTGCACGTGTTAATCACACACCTTGTTGAGCTCCTGCCTCAGCAGGTTCCACTGCTCTGCGTACGTTTTGCGGAGCTGCTGTTTGTCTCTGATGAGCAGCGTGAGTTTGCTGATTGGACCGTCCAGCAGATCTTCAGAGCGCTTTTTCATCAGCTGACTGAGAGACTCCGTCTGTGACACCAGCACTCCCCATGACTGACAGACAGAGGCAGAAGTCAGCGGTACACATCGTGGGGACATAAAGAGAAAACCGATAAATGGAACTCACTAAACAATCCGTGACTACCTGACATGTTGGTAACCAGCTTTTGGAGCCAGACTTGCTCGTTGGTTCCTTAGTTGGAACTGATTTTAAAAAATGCATGAAGTCATGTTGGACACAGATACAGCTCACTGGGTATTTCATACTACAGAGACTTGGGTTTGAATCCATCATGAGGCCGTTTACTTCCCCTGGTCTTTCTCCTAGCTCTCCTGTCTTCTCCACAGTGTTCTACCAAAATAAAGGCTACTAAACATATTCAGTATAAATAAGCAATGGTTATTGGTGTTAGCCACCAAATTATTATTTAAAAAAAACTTTGAGATGCAGAAATAAAACTAGTTTCAAGCGCATCAGCAGCACATTGCATTTCACGGTTGTAGGTTCTGTAAATGTTTTCACAATGTGTGCAGATGAGCCAAAGATGTGCTTACTCGATTTGATTTGAGAACACATTTAATTTGACAAAGTGTAGGTCAGCTTTCAATATTTTAAAGAAACTAAGCAAACCAAGCTTTTGTAGATTTAGTTGAGACATTGCCAAGTCATTCAGATATACTTTGTACTTATTTTAAACACTAATGGCAGTCACTGGAGTTACTTTTAGAGTATGTCATGTGAGGTTATTAGAGGCACAAAACAGTTTTAGATTCATGTGCCAACTTCTGTATTTTATTTCCTCAGCTTATATTACTGTTTTCTTTTACTTTGCTCATTGAACACTTGATGATTCATGAGTGTAGCAAACCCTTTTTTTTGGGAAAAACCGAAATGTGCATCAAATTAGAAGATTAATTTTAAATGCACTGAATGAATGAGTCTATTGCGCAGTGGCATTCTCCCACCTGAACGACAGGTGATGAGGTAAATCTAAAGCTTCAGGCGCAGTGCGATATGCTATGCCTCACCTTGTTGAGCTGACTGATGTAGTCCAGTCCTGTGTTAGCCTGAGGTCGGTCCAGCTTCTCAGCCAGGCCAGTCATGTGGTGCAGCTGCACTGAAAATTCCCGTTCGCTCTTCGCTCGCTGCCCCATCCACTTCTTCATGACCTCCATCAAGAGAAGCTCTGAGTCCAGCAGTCGCAACACTGCGGCATGTGCCTGTGGACACCTCAGGTCCTCTCCAAAACCCATCTCTGGATAATTACGCTTTCCTCCTGCCAATGAATTGTTGTTAGCAGTAAATCCTACAGCACATTTGCATTCTCGTCAGAGACGCAGGAGCGGAGCAGCAATTCGTAGCAGCTGCTAATGACCAAGTGTATTCATTTCAATGTGACCATCGAGGAGTTTCACTTCCCTGTGAGCAACAGAGGTTTGTGTGAAGCGGCACTTCCTCATGTGTCTTTGAATGCGGTTACTGTCATTTTGCTTTCAATTTCTGAGGACCTTAAGAGGTGCAATGATCATTAAGCTTCAATTATTTCTAAATAATATCATCACTAAAGCACTTATATAATTATGTGTTTTTAAAAAATCTAATTAAATGCAAAAACCAAACAGTCGCGTAGAGGCTGAATGCAGCCTGAGAGAGACCACTGAGCTCGCACTAAGCTGTGTCTTATCTGCATGTTAAACTGGGACCACTGCTTATCTGTGGCTCAGTGCAGCAGAGCAACACCACTGCATATTGCTCAGTATGGTTTACAGATAATTCTGTACATCTATACACACTTCAGAAGTGCTTTTCACTTCTCTGCTTTTATCGTATTGCTTGAATTATTAATTACTATTCTAATAACACATTACAGAACAGAATGATTCCACTAATTACTACTTTAAAATAACTTCTTAACTACTAAAGTAGTAGTAGTAGTAGTAGTATCCCCATGTTTTTAGTTTTCAAATACACATAAAATTGAAGTGCAATAGTCTCTGTTCCAGGTCAGACAGACATGGCATTTTATGTCTTGTGTTAAGAGCACCACTTTTTTTTTTTTACCCTAGAGGGCCTTACTGACTTAAAATAAGTCCACTACTGAAAAAGTGAATTGAAAGACTTTTTTACAGGTCATAATGAAATTGTTACTAAGATAATCAGTACCAGGAGGTCTAGTACTATTATTTATTTATATTATGCTTCCAAAGAGTCCGATTTTCCTATAGTTTGGTCTTAAACACAATTTCTCCAGCCTTTCTAAAGGCCTTTTAAAGTTTTTCTTTGGACACCGGTTGCTCTTTCACTCATTTTCAGTACAGTCCTGTTATTTTTTTGTTAATGTGTTTTGTTAGGCTGCTTTATACCGACCTACTCATCGTGCAGGTATTTAAAAAGAAACCTGACTCAAGTGGTGAATCGATGTTGTGTTTAAAGATAAGAGACAGCTTAGCAAAGAACCAATTTTAAACATAACTCTTTCGCGCATAGTGGTCACTACAGTGGACAGCTATTCAAAGGCTGTATTCTTGTATTTGTGTCAGTGTTGATATATTTGCACGTAAACCACTACATTTGACACTGACGTGTCACTCCATACACATAAGTTGTCTGCTTAAGTGGACATGTACATGTACTTCTCAACGAGAAGTACATGTTTAAAGAAATGAAGTTCAACAATCTTTTTTTCATGCCTAAAGATAAATAAAAAATACTTAAGAAAAACTCCTGATTGCGGTTGTCATAATTCATGCATGAAAGGGTTAAGCAATTTATAACTAGCACCTTGACAAGAAACACATCACTCTGTTCCCATTTAGCTGAATTTACAGGAAATAGTAAAGATGAACGGGGTTCCCCACAAGTTCTTTAAGAACTGCCTGCAGGTGCTCAGGACACTGTCGAAGTGGATGAAAACAGCTTGGAGGAAACAACCGGTCCCATCAGAAGGATAATAAATTGTCGGCGTGTTCATTCCCAAGAACAGAGCCTTCAGACCATCAGTTAGTTCAGCATTGCCTTGCTGAACGTAAAGAGGAAGGTTTTTTTCCTCCATCCTGACAAGGAGACTGACTTCATCATGGTGAGTGGATATGTTGATACAAGCTGCCAGAATGTGGGAATCCCAGGCTCTCCTATGTCCACTAAGCACTACTCTCTGATTTGGAACCAGATCCAGCATGAAGCGAAGAGCGACTTGCATCTGGTGCAGTTAGATCTCACCACCAATGCGTGTGGCTCAGTATCACGCAGACCCTTAGACTTTGCACTGGGGTTCTTACATGTGTGCAACATATAATCACCAAATACTTCAGTAACCTGCACATGTGCTCAACTCTGGAGGGCTTCATGACTGGATGCCAAGAACTAGAATGTAGAACAGTTATGAGATGCGCCATCTTCCCCATCCTATTCGTAGTAGCCTTTGAGGTAATTCTCAGGGGCCAGGCAGATAGAGGCATCAAGTTACCATCAGGTGGAGGCTTCCACCACTACGGAGCTATATGGATGATGTGGCAAGCATCATTCAGACAGCACTATGCATGACTTCTGCATGAGCTTCTTGCTTGGGCGAGCATGACAGTCAAGGCAGGAAAGTCAAGAAGCCTATCAAGAAGGAAAGGCATACTGCATGCAGGGAACATCTTTGTTGCAGGAGAGGAGCCCATTCCCCGCCTGAATGAAAAACCACTGCAAAACCTAGGAAGGCACTACCCCACGGAAAATAGAAGGTGTGGTGCTAGCAGCACATCCTATACGAACAGGTCATGTGGACAATAAAGGTCTGCAAAATTTCCTTTTCAGGAGTCAGCAGGAATCATGGCCTGGCAAACAGCTACATCAGTAAGTGGCTAGATGCACGCACACGCACAACACAGTAAAAGCAGACCTCAATAGAAAAAATAAAAACACACACTGGAATACTTTCATGGATTGGCCTCCTGAACATGAACATTATTGAAACAGTGTGGGATCATCTTGATAGAGAACAGAACAAAAGGCAGCCAATATCCAAAGAAGAGCTTTGAATGTGTTTCAAGAGGCCTTGAAGGCCACTTATGTTTTAATAAAATACTACACTTCTAGTGTTAAGATGATCAAGCAAATCAAAGATCTGGGCCACAAGACTTTACCTCCTCCACTAAAACCAAAAAAAAAGAGCTGAGAAAGAAAGACTTTTACAACAACATAGAGAAAGATACGCCAACAAAATGCACACAGGAGGGTAAGAACAGAGGGGCTCAGAATAAATACAAAAAATAACTAAAAATCTGATTCGAAGCATGTGGAATGAGGCACTGATAACCTGGAGAAAGAAAGGTCCCAGGACATTCAATGATCCGATGAAAGTGAAAACACAGAGCACAGGGAGGGAGAGGGAAAAGATAAACACACAGTTTGGATAGTCCTGTGCCACAGGGACAACAACTATCAGGGTAAGAGAGATGCAGTGTTTTCCAATAATCTCCAAGCTTAACAGATTCCTGAAGAGTGAGACTGACCCACAGGCACAATAACAATATCAGGTAGAAAGCCTCAGGAAGAAAACAAAAACAAAAAAGCTGCTAACAGAACGTTATAGCAAAAAAAACCCTGTGTTCTGGGGCAGAAAGCTTAGGATGGATTATAAGCTTCACACATATTTTTTTTAATTATCATAAGCTCCTGACATGGATCTGAACATGTGACAAGTTGCAAAACCAGAAATGTAAAAACACTCGAACCTCAGCGAAACGTAGACATGAATGATCTGCACCAACCAAACTGCTGCCCAGCTCCAACAAGCTACTGCTTGACGTTAATACTTTCTGAAATACATCTCAGACTTTCACAATACTTTCAATGGATTTTTGGCTTATTGTGTTGCTTGTGTGTGAGCAGCTGACCGAAGCATTGTGGCTTCATACTTCCCCACAAGCAGCTAACGGCATGATGCAGGAAAGTACAGGGTTACTGGTGAAGTAATGCACTGCCGCAAAGACTCTGAGAAAAGTTTATAGTGGTGGTGTCTTGTAACCATTATTGTTTTTTAGAAGAATAGTTTTAAACAACACCAGACTGTAAACACGGAGGGTGCATGTTGCATATAATGCAAATACTCCTCTTGTTTTTTAACACCACAGTATGAAGCCAGTCTCACGTCATTACTTTCATTTATGACTTGGTTGGTGTCTGGTGCAACCACCGTGCTGTAAATTCATTGGGGTAATTATTCTGGCCACACATCATCAGATACACTCATTATACAGGCTGCAGGGAAGACAAAGGGACACAAACATACACACACACACAAAAATGCAGCTCTGCTCAGAGTTGGTTGTACAGACCACAGAGGAAATGTCAGCTTTTATGTTTAGTTACAGAGTCAACAAAGAGCTGCAGACCACGCTCTTAGTTAGAGACTACTCTTCATGTTTGATGTCCTAATGTCACCTCATGCTGCCACTTCTGCAGCAGACTTTATATCATGTTGTAATGCTGTACCTGTGAGTTACTTTAAATGAAAGCTGTTGAAAGGATGGAAAGTACATTGAACGTTGCAACTCTGACAAAAGAAAAACGCAGAAGTGCAACAAAAGAGTTTTGACACTTAAATTGCAAAACCGTTTAGCACGATCGTGATACCGACTTTGAATGTTTTTTGGGGGGTTTTAAACCGTGGCGTTTTATAGTGTCAAATCTTTACGTGCATTGTTTTTACATCAGCAGTTTATTTCTCAGTGAGAGCGGTTTACTGTTTCTTCTCTGTATTGTGGTGTGGCTGAGAGAGAGTTAACAGTTTTGTGCTGTCTGGACATAATTTGCTTACCATACAAAGAACGCTGAATAATGAAAACTACTACAGACTAGCTCCAAAACTGAAAACCTACAGTAAGCAGAGCCAAATATGGGCATACTCTGGGCCCACAGCTGCCCAAACTATGCCCTTACCTTAGGTGTAAATGGTTCATATATAGCGCTTTTCTACTCAGCACTCAAAGCACTTTATGCAACTCATTCACACTTTTTTTTCTATTCTCTTCCTATATAACATGCACACACACATTCATACTTCTACAGATGCATCAGAGAGCAACTTGGGGTTAGTGTCCTGCACAAGGACATTTGGCATACAAACTGGAGGGATCTAACCATTAAAATTCCAATTAGCTGATGGCCTGCTCCACATATGCCCCATGGTCCATTATCGCCACCAACTGGTATGGAGTGTGAACCAGAAAGCTACTTTAAGCAGTTCACTCATTCACGAGGTGTCTGTGAAGGTTCTCAGTCATCCAGGTCATCGTAGTCAAAGGAGCTTGGAAAGAAAAGCGTCTGGACTTCTTTAAGTTGCTTGAAGACGTTTCACCTCTCATCCGAGAAGCTTCTTCAGTTCTAAGGTCAAATGGTGGAGAGTCCCAGATATAAACCTAGTGGGAGTGACCCCCCACAGAGGGACAAAAGGACCCCCTGATGATCCTCTAATCGCCTGAGCCAAGGTGTGAAACTGGGCGTGGGTCCCAATCAGCCAGAGTTTCGGGTGTGTTCATTGTGAAACCTGGCCCCACCTTATCATGCGAATTCCTGAGGTCAGATGGCCCAGGATGTGAGTGGGCGTTAAGGCGTCTGGGAAGGGATCTCAAAACTGGATTATAGATGGCAGAGAGTTGGTGTCGTAAACCCCCGCCTCTGTTCAAAGATGGTCGCTCACAGTGGACATAGATGGCTTCTTTCACTCCTCTTTCGAACCATCTGTCCTCTCTGTCCAAAATGTGAACATTGGCATCCTCGAAAGAGTGTCCTTTATCCTTAAGATGCAGATGGACTGCTGAGTCTTGTCCTGTGGAGGTGGCTCTTCTGTGTTGTGCCATGCGCTTGTGAAGTGGCTGTTTGGTCTCTCCAATGTAGAGGTCTGAGCATTCCTCGCTGCACTGTACAGCATACACCACATTGCTAAGTTTGTGTTTTGGCGTTTTGTCTTTCGGGTGAACCAGTTTCTGTCTAAGCGTGTTGCTGGGTCTGAAATACACTGGGATGTCATGCTTGGAGAAAACTCTCCTGAGTTTCTCTGATACACCGGCTACATAGGGGATGACAATGTTGTTGCGTCTGTCCTTCTTATCCTCCCTCGCTGGTGTCTGGTCTTCTTTTCTGTGCCTCTTTGCTGACTTTAAGAACGCCCATTTAGGATAGCCGCACGTTTTGAGTGCTTCCTTTACATGTGTGTGTTCCTTCTTTTTTCCTTCAGGCTTAGAGGGAACATGTTCTGCCCGGTGGTGTAGGGTCCTAATTACTCCAAGTTTGTCTTCCAAAGGGTGATGGGAGTCAAAGAGGAGGTACTGGTCCGTGTGTGTGGGCTTCTGGTAAACTTCGATGTTGAGTTTGCCGTTCTCTTCAATGTGCACGGCGCAGTCCAGGAAAGGCAAACAGTTGTCCTTTGTGTCTTCCCTGGTGAACTTGATGTTTTTATCCACAGCGTTAATGTGCGCAGTGAAGGATTCCACTTCTTGTGTCTTGATTTTGACCCAGATGTCGTCCACATATCTGTACCAGTGACTGGGTACTCTTCCTTTGAAAGAGCCAAGAGCCTTCCTTTCCACTTCCTCCATGTAAAGGTTGGCTACAATAGGTGACACGGGGGAGCCCATGGCACAGCCATGTTTTTGTCTGTAAAAGCCTTCGTTGTACTTGAAATATGTAGTGGTGAGGCAGAGGTCTAACAGTGTGCAAATCTGATCGGGTGTGAAGTTGGTCCTGTCCTCCAAGGAGCTGTCTTCTTGTAGTCGTTTTCTGACAGTCTCCATGGCCTCCGTGGTGGGTATGCAAGTGAAAAGAGAGACTACATCAAAGGACACCATGGTTTCATCTGGATCCAGGGTAAGTTTCTGGACCTTGTCGGCGAAGTCGGTGGAGTTCTTGATGTGGTGTGGGGTGTTCCCCACGAGAGGCGCGAGGATGGTAGCAAGGTGTTTAGCAATGTTGTAAGTGGCTGAGTTTATGCTACTGACTATGGGTCTGAGTGGGACAGCTTCCTTGTGGATTTTAGGAAGTCCGTAAATGCAGGGTATGGCATCCCCTGGGTAAAGGCGGTGATATGTAAGGCGGTCAATAATTTTGTCCTTTTCAAAGTCTTGAAGGCAAGTTATAACTTTCTTTTTGTAGCTGCTTGTGGGGTCTCGCTTTAAGGCTTCGTAGGTATTGTTGTCACTGAGGAGAGTAGTGATCTTTGTATGGTAATCTGTAGTGTTTAGGACCACGGTGCATCTTCCCTTATCAGCTGGTAAAACAGTGATGTTGTGGTCTTTGCTCAGGGAAGCGACGGCCTTCTTTTCCTGTATTGTGAGGTTGGATGGAGGGACTTTGGCACTGGAGAGCGTGGCTGAGACTTTCATCCTGATTTGCTCTGCTTCTGTCTGTGATAATTTATTAATCCGTATGGCAGATTCTGTGGCTGTGATGAGGTCCACTATGGGCAACTGTTGTGGAGAAATGGCAAAATTGAGTCCTTTGGCTAATACTCTCTTTTCAGGTTCAGTGAGAATCCTGTCTGAAAAGTTCTTAACCCATTTCTCCTGACTGGCATCAGGTGTGTTTTCTTCTCTGGGTTGTGTAGGTTCAGGATGAGGAGTGTGTGTTTTTGAAAGCAAGGTGTGAAATTTCCTGCGTTGTCTTTCTTTTCCTTTAGAGTGTTGGGCCCGCTGAGCCTTGTCCACAAACTTGTAAACCTCTTCTAAGATTGGAGAGGGTAGAAGGGTTTCCAGTTCCTGCAGAGTCTGGCTGATCTTGATCTGGAGGGCATCTATAGTGAAATGGACCTGTCTTATCCTTTCACTTAAAAGGTGATTTTGTGCTCTCTGTAGAATCAAATCTGCTTTGTCTACATCTTAGGTTGAAACCTAAGATGTAGACAAAGCAGAGTTGTTCCTAAGAGCCTGCGCCTTGGATCCACTGTCAGGGGATACAGAGCAGAGTTGATTCTACAGAGAGCACAAAATCACCTTTTAAGTGAAAGGATAAGACAGGTCCATTTCACTATAGATGCCCTCCAGATCAAGATCAGCCAGACTCTGCAGGAACTGGAAACCCTTCTACCCTCTCCAATCTTAGAAGAGGTTTACAAGTTTGTGGACAAGGCTCAGCGGGCCCAACACTCTAAAGGAAAAGAAAGACAACGCAGGAAATTTCACACCTTGCTTTCAAAAACACACACTCCTCATCCTGAACCTACACAACCCAGAGAAGAAAACACACCTGATGCCAGTCAGGAGAAATGGGTTAAGAACTTTTCAGACAGGATTCTCACTGAACCTGAAAAGAGAGTATTAGCCAAAGGACTCAATTTTGCCATTTCTCCACAACAGTTGCCCATAGTGGACCTCATCACAGCCACAGAATCTGCCATACGGATTAATAAATTATCACAGACAGAAGCAGAGCAAATCAGGATGAAAGTCTCAGCCACGCTCTCCAGTGCCAAAGTCCCTCCATCCAACCTCACAATACAGGAAAAGAAGGCCGTCGCTTCCCTGAGCAAAGACCACAACATCACTGTTTTACCAGCTGATAAGGGAAGATGCACCGTGGTCCTAAACACTACAGATTACCATACAAAGATCACTACTCTCCTCAGTGACAACAATACCTACGAAGCCTTAAAGCGAGACCCCACAAGCAGCTACAAAAAGAAAGTTATAACTTGCCTTCAAGACTTTGAAAAGGACAAAATTATTGACCGCCTTACATATCACCGCCTTTACCCAGGGGATGCCATACCCTGCATTTACGGACTTCCTAAAATCCACAAGGAAGCTGTCCCACTCAGACCCATAGTCAGTAGCATAAACTCAGCCACTTACAACATTGCTAAACACCTTGCTACCATCCTCGCGCCTCTCGTGGGGAACACCCCACACCACATCAAGAACTCCACCGACTTCGCCGACAAGGTCCAGAAACTTACCCTGGATCCAGATGAAACCATGGTGTCCTTTGATGTAGTCTCTCTTTTCACTTGCATACCCACCACGGAGGCCATGGAGACTGTCAGAAAACGACTACAAGAAGACAGCTCCTTGGAGGACAGGACCAACTTCACACCCGATCAGATTTGCACACTGTTAGACCTCTGCCTCACCACTACATATTTCAAGTACAACGAAGGCTTTTACAGACAAAAACATGGCTGTGCCATGGGCTCCCCCGTGTCACCTATTGTAGCCAACCTTTACATGGAGGAAGTGGAAAGGAAGGCTCTTGGCTCTTTCAAAGGAAGAGTACCCAGCCACTGGTACAGATATGTGGACGACATCTGGGTCAAAATCAAGACACAAGAAGTGGAATCCTTCACTGCGCACATTAACGCTGTGGATAAAAACATCAAGTTCACCAGGGAAGACACAAAGGACAACTGTTTGCCTTTCCTGGACTGCGCCGTGCACATTGAAGAGAACGGCAAACTCAACATCGAAGTTTACCAGAAGCCCACACACACGGACCAGTACCTCCTCTTTGACTCCCATCACCCTTTGGAAGACAAACTTGGAGTAATTAGGACCCTACACCACCGGGCAGAACGTGTTCCCTCTAAGCCTGAAGGTAAAAAGAAGGAACACACACATGTAAAGGAAGCACTCAAAACGTGCGGCTATCCTAAATGGGCGTTCTTAAAGTCAGCAAAGAGGCACAGAAAAGAAGACCAGACACCAGCGAGGGAGGATAAGAAGGACAGACGCAACAACATTGTCATCCCCTATGTACCTGTGTATCAGAGAAACTCAGGAGAGTTTTCTCCAAGCATGACATCCCGGTGCATTTCAGACCCAGCAACACGCTTAGACAGAAACTGGTTCACCCGAAAGACAAAACGCCAAAACACAAACTTAGCAATGTGGTGTATGCTGTACAGTGCAGCGAGGAATGCTCAGACCTCTACATTGGAGAGACCAAACAGCCACTTCACAAGCGCATGGCACAACACAGAAGAGCCACCTCCACAGGACAAGACTCAGCAGTCCATCTGCATCTTAAGGATAAAGGACACTCTTTCGAGGATGCCAATGTTCACATTTTGGACAGAGAGGACAGATGGTTTGAAAGAGGAGTGAAAGAAGCCATCTATGTCCACTGTGAGCGACCATCTTTGAACAGAGGCGGGGGTTTACGACACCAACTCTCTGCCATCTATAATCCAGTTTTGAGATCCCTTCCCAGACGCCTTAACGCCCACTCACATCCTGGGCCATCTGACCTCAGGAATTCGCATGATAAGGTGGGGCCAGGTTTCACAATGAACACACCCGAAACTCTGGCTGATTGGGACCCACGCCCAGTTTCACACCTTGGCTCAGGCGATTAGAGGATCATCAGGGGGTCCTTTTGTCCCTCTGTGGGGGGTCACTCCCACTAGGTTTATATCTGGGACTCTCCACCATTTGACCTTAGAACTGAAGAAGCTTCTCAGATGAGAGGTGAAACGTCTTCAAGCAACTTAAAGAAGTCCAGACGCTTTTCTTTCCAAGCTCCTTTGACTACGATGACCTGGATGACTGAGAACCTTCACAGACATACTAACTTGGAAAATGTAATCTGGCCTGGTAGCTTTTGCTTCAATTCCTTTTCTAGTAGATCAATATCATCCAGTTTAACTTCCATACTCATTACTTAGTGAAGGTTTGAATCAGTTGCCCTTCTCTCAGCCACATATTTCTGACAGTGCAAGAAAACATGTACAGTACTGCAATTTCATCTTCGCCCCGTCAGTCACATTTCCCAGTACCGTGTTTCCTTACCATTATAAATAGTCTGTGTATTCCACCAATGAAAATTTCAGATGTAGCTTCCAGCTAGTCCAAGTAAGATCCCTCAGGCTCTGACACAATAACATGGTGATGACCATAGTGGCCTACAACCAACATGAATATTACTATATCACAACCTCACACAATAGAATGGCGTGAAATAGATTAACCATTAAGCGACAGTTATCTGGATCAAAAATGCCTTGTTGATACCAGCGGTCAAGAAGAATTAAAGGATGACCACTCATTAGAACCGAGGTATGCAGAAGAGCATCTCTGAATCTGAATGCAAAACACGTTGAACCTTGAAGCAGAACATTGTACTGGGTGCTCCAGATGTCAGCTAAGAACAGGAAACTGAGGCTACAATTCATGCAGATTCACCAAAAGTGGACAGAAGAAGACTGATCTGATAAAGTCTCAATTTTGGTTGCAACATTCATATAGTAATCTGAGAACTGCTTAACTGTGAGATTTCTCATGATGCCGCACTTGGTTAAACACATTTCATTGAAAATGTTTACTCTTTGCTAACTTACATATGACAAATAAAGCTAAAGCTGAAATTGGCAGGGTCAGAATTTGACAAACAGCATGAAAGCACTGATCCATCCCTCTTCATATCAGTGGTTCAGGCTGCTGATGGTGTGGGGAATCATTTCTTGGTACAGTTTGAATCTTTTGTTACCACCTGAGCATCATTTAAACACCACAGCCTACCTGAGGATTGTTGGCAGTCATCCCTTTATGCCCACAGTGCACACATCCTCTGATGGATCCTTCCAGCAGGATAGCGCGCTGTGTTACAAACTTCAAACCATCTCAGACTGCTATTTTTAAACACAACACCGAGATCACGGTACCCAAAAGGCCTACACAGTCAATTCAACTGAGCATCCTTGGGATGTGGAGAAAGAGGAGATTCTCATAATGGATGTGCAAACTGACATATCTGCAGCAGCTGACTGATGCCTTCATGTCATCATGGAAACAAGTCTGAGGCATGTTTCCAGCACCCTGTTGAATCTATGCTGTGAATAAAAACCACTCCGAGGACAAGCGCACAATACGGCACTAGCAGGGTGTACCTAATACAGTGTCCGATTAGGTTTGTTTATCATGTTTGCCATCCAAATTTAGCACGTTAGCTTAGTAAAACTACAAATTAGCACAAAATTGTTATTTTCCAGTACTGCACTCACTGATGATACAATGCTAATGATCGGCTCCATTACAAACCATCGGGTTGTCTCATCACTCCGAGAACCTCCGTGATCTTGCAGCTCTGCCAGCTTCCGGTGCAGGAGGAGATGACCTTTACGAGGTAATCAAAGCTTCAAATCAGCCATTTTTAGATTTATAAATAAGTGGGCGGAGTCACTGAACTTTGTCGTCACACCTGGCATTTAGATCTTGTTACAAGCTCAGTAGGAATAGTCTTACATATTATTATCATCAATCCAATAAATCCATGATGCTAAAATAGCATAAACGTTTCTGCAGGATGCTTTTACCCCCGACATTTAACCACATGTAATGCTCATACTTCAGTACTTGCATTTAAAAATACTTTAATGTAGGATATTTTCTTGAAACTATTTTATGTACCGTTAAACTGTCCACCATCTCTGTGCTTCTCGCATTCATTAACCAACAACAGCATCAAGTTTCAATCATTTAAGTAAAAGAAAAAACACATTCAAATTTGCATAGATCTTTATTTTTAGTAGAATCTATAATTGACATCAATTAAATAAAAAGGAGAAAAGAGCAAAAAAAAAAAATCCTTAAATTACAAGAAAATTACACTGCACCTTTCATATAGTACAAAAATAGGCCTTATTTTAGAGTTATGTTCCATGTAGGATATTCATTCTTGTACATTACCATAGGTCACACGTATCTGTAAGGTACTGTGTGCAGCCACAGGTCAGGAACCTCACGAAGAGGCGGGAGGAGGTCAACGGAGTCGACTGAGGCTGCTCCACTGACCGCTCCTCCATCACAAAGTGTTTCCTTTCTACTTTAACACGCGTGTGCACACACGGACGCACTCAGGTCTGATTCAGCCCTTAAGTTAATGGCGATGGGATACATTCTACCTCCTCCCTCCGCAGCTGCTGAACATACAAGGTGTCGTCGCAGATCGTCAAAAACGACAACAAAAAGAGAAAGAAAAAAAAGGCAGAGGTGACTGAATGGTTTCAATAAAAACACTCTGAACACAAGCCAAGGGTCGATGGATTGTGACAACCTGGAAGCAACACATATTCATACTAAACAGACAGCATTAACATGATTGTCTTTGGTTATGCCAAAGATATTGCTCCTATTAACTTCATCCGACTTCATATTAATCTCACGTTAGACTACATCCTAAAGCAGGACGGGAGCAACGTCGAGCTCCACATGACTTAAATCAGCAATGTAAAGACGAGCCTTCATGGCAGCAATGAGGGAGTCTTCTCTTTATAACCAGGGCAGATGTTTTGCGACATGCAGTGTTTTTTTCCTTCTAAATTTAAGAGCAGCTACAGTGGTAGGGCTTTTTAGCTACGAGCTGCTTTCTGGCACTCGTCTTATTTTAGTGTGTGGGGGTTTTTTTTTTTTGTGGTTTTTTTTAGTTTTTTTTTTTTTATCGTATTCTCACCGTTAAAAGAATCAGCTGGCTGCTGATGCTTTTCTGCAGCTCCGGCTCTTCGGAAGCAGAAGCTACTTAATTCTGCCTGCATTCATGGATTTCCCAAGTTTAACACCCGATTGCTCAGCGCTCTGAGATCATCTGATTAAAGTATTTTTTATTTTTACTTTTTTATTATTTTTAAGTTTAAGCTGCAGTGAATACAACATTAGCCAAGACGAATAAATCATTTCGTGTGCGCACTTGAGGGGCCACAGAAACCTGTCTGAACACCCGCAGTGTTGGATTTTTAAGAAGAAAAAACAAAAAAACAAAACCACTCTTCCTGGAAGCAATACAAGTCCAAAGGAAAATGCACAGTGCATAATCTTGACTAGACCAGGAATCAATTAGCGCACAGTAATTGGAACGCATTGGTTGAATCCCATGTTATACTTCTTCAAAAGATGCATCCAGAGTTTAAGAAAAACGGTTTATGGAAGCAATTTTGTTTCTGCATTAGCCCATTATCTGTTGTTTACACACTTCGCAGCATGCTGGGAAGTCAATAAGATTTGGTGGCTCAAGTCTGAAGCTGGAGTTATTACATTTTTAAATTAGCACCCTCCTCAAAGTGGAACTAATCAAAGCCTAAATGGCAGTAGGCACTAATGTACAACCCACAGACCCCTGCAGAACAAGCCTGCCACATTAGCTTTGTTCCTTTTGGGGCATTTTCTCCAAATCCTCATTTTCAGTTTGGCTTCTGATCCAGAAGCGGCCACAGTAAGCCAAATGTGTTACACCTGCACCAGCCATTCGAGATGAATTACGCTTCCTGGCTGAGCGCTGTGTTTGAAAGCATGCATACCAATCTTCCTCCATTCTTTTCAAGAGGATTTTTGGCAGGTATTGGTAATCAAAATCTGCATTCTTTTGCCTTTGGAGAATTTCTTTTTTCCAAATAAGACTTGATTTCTAAATCTGCAATTTAAATGATCTGCATACAGTGAATAACATTTTCTGTGGAGGCTTTTCTAGTGAGGCAGTTAAATCAAAAGTTAAAATCCATTTGTTTGTGTGCTTCTGCACCTTGCCCCCCTCCCACCCCAAAAGAAAACAAACAAACAAAGGAATTGATTGTCAGTGACAGAAACTTAAAAAGAATAAAATAAGGTCTGAAACCCCAGGAGGAGATGCCTGGGTAAAGATGAAGAAAACAAACGCCCCCAGCAATCTCAGGTTGATTTAGCACTTAAATGCTGGCCAACAAGATGTAAGAGCAATTCTCCTACCCAGCCTCTTTGAGTAAGAGGCTTTAACACCCAGGTGTGTCTGCACATGAATGCTGATCCTAAAGGCAATAAATTTTTAGGACAGATAGGAGTTCCAGGGGAGTAAAATTTACACAGCAGCTTTACAGTTTCTGAATTGCAATTGTTTGTTTCTCCTCTAAAACATAAATGTGACATACAAACCTACAGTCCTTAAAAAAAAAAAAAAAAAAAAAAATTAAAAAATTAAAAAATTAAATTACCATTTCCCAGAAGCGATTTCATCTCTAACCTACATATAATCTGACCTCTATGATCATTTATCAGCTCCTCAAAACGAAACCTTGCTGAATGATATGAGAGGTAGATAGAAGGACGAGCAGCTGCAGTCGCCAATGCATGTCATCACCATGACAACCTCTCTCAGCAAGCTCCACTGATTTTGAAAGTCATAATTTCAACATAACAAAAAAAGATCACTGGAATCAAAATGGCTACACTGGATTAAATAATGAGATGCAAATTTCAGATGATGACCAGCCAGGGAGGGAAAGAAGAAGAAGGAGGAGGAGGGGGACGAAGAAGAAGAAAAAAAAGCTTAAAGCAATTTTCCCTAAAGGAATGAATAAAATCTCTCAGAATAAATAGTTTGCTGCAGTATTATTCAGAATATAATTAATTGGCAAGTACACTAAAGACATCATCTGAAATTCAGATTAGATGCAGACTGGAGGGTAAGTGCAGAGATGCTGATGAGACGTGGAGTCTCGCTGCAGGATTTTTAAACAATATCTGAAATTTGAAGAAGAAAGCAGAGACTGGAAGGATGGAGGAAGGAAATCTTCACTTCAGAGGGCAGATAAACATTCCTGAACCTCATATGCAATAAACTAACACTCGCACTCTCCCACACGCAAAGCAACTTTCACTCGTTAAGATATGCGGTGTGTTTGTAGTGCTGATGTGATGAGAGGAGAGCCGGTATATTGTTACAGCTCTGTCAGAAATCAGTCACAAGTCAGTCAACACCTTCCAGCTGCTTTGAGAAGCTTTTGCGCTCAAGTCACACATTGTTTTGGGTTCTCCAAGCAGCCCTGCATCTTCTCCCACAGCCCCAGGATGTAAGCACTTCAGACACAGAAATTAAATATCCCTGGCAGGGATTATGCCTCAGGGTTGATTCAATAGCCTGCAAGTTTGTGTGTGTGTGTGTTGTTTTCTTATAATTTCCTTTTTCTTTTTTGTTTTGATACCCTTCCATGTAATGGTTGGGGGAGGTTACGAGCAAAGGAGAATTTATAGCTTCCAAAACAGGAATAAGTTCAGCTGGAATCCCAAAAGGCTGAAGGAGGCTTTGCTCGCTGAATGACTCACAGTTTGTTCTTTCAGAGCTGGGAGAAACCTTTTCACATAACAGGAACAATAACTGTACTGGCTTAAAAGTGACTGCATGAAATAAGAATTGTATCTTCAGTAGATACTGCAATTGTCCTGTCATAGAGAGAGAGACACTGCAGAGATGGCATATCCTGAAAGGTCTGCATTGTACGTCTGACTGCTGATGGATTATAAACCATTGAAGTCTGGATATTTTCTCATCAACTGCTACGCTTTAGATTTGTTTGATCTTGAAAATGCACTTTAAAAATGTAAATAACTGGAGAGCATTGTATTTGTCAACAGATTATAGACAGCGAGGTCATTAAATGACACTTCAGAGAGAATAAATATTTTCAAATTGGATTTCATGGTTCATAATAAAATTTTTGGCCATCACGTTTTAGTTAAAGCACTAAATATGACAGGACCCGCTTAAGCTTCTCTGCACTGTTCACTGTTCATTAGATTTACACGCTCACATTCACACAATGATTTAGAGATGCACACGCATACATGCACAGACACACACATACACGCAATCTCATCTGGCTACTGCACTGAGACTAAACGACACAGTGGGAGGAGAAAAAAAAGAGGAAGAAAGCAAATAATAATCATTTGTTTACTGTAACAAAAAGGAGCTGGAGGGGAAAATGGACTCTGCACAGACAGACACTGTTAGTGATTGAGGGCAAAGGGAGGGAGAGAGCCAGTTTAATAGAAAAGCGCCCAAGTGTGAACAGAGCAAAGCTCAGGCCATCCCGAGCTCTGAGAGACAACAGCTTCCCATCAGGTCTCCCACAGCACAGCGGAGCGACCAGATCCCGAAACAGAACTCAGATGAGAATCCGATAGGACAGAAAAAGAAAATGAACTGGAGATTAAACCAGAAAAAGACTGTGAGAGGAGACAGTCACCACAGCCCTGAATTATCAGACAAATGGTGGTGTGAGGATTTTAAAAGCAGGAGAGAGGGAGGGACGTGGAGGAGGCATTAAAGAGCACTTTGTGTTTTGATAAAGGCAGTCCTCTCATTTTGGACGTCAAACTCTTCGTTTTCCGAGTCTGTATTTACCCCTTCCTCCCCCCACACTGTTGGGATGCCACGGTACGACACCACCCTATTTCCGCCGAGACTGAAGGTGCCCCCGAGACCACCGCCAGCCTCCAGAGAGGGCAACTTGATGAGCGCGCCGGAGTGCAGCTGCAGCATCAGGAAGATGCCAGCGAAAGTGGCGATGATGGCCATGCAGCTGAGCACAGCAATGGTTATGGGGAGCCGGGAGCCTGACTCTAGCTGCGATCTCTGGTTACTTGGCCCTACCATGAAGCTATCAGGGGACTCGCGCATGTACTGGTTAAGATGCAGGCAGGTGCCAGAGTTGGGGTCCAGGGAGCTGTGCGGGGGACAGGACAGACAGGACCGAGGGCTGAGGCTGCTGCAGGTCAGGCAGGGCTGTGGGCAGGGCAGGCAGGCTGGGACGGAAGCTGGTTCCATAAAGTTTCCCACTGTGTAGTTGAGAGGCTGGGAGCCCACCGAGAAGCCTGCTGGACATTCTTTCACACAGCCCTGCTGAAAGAGGTAGTAGCCTGCATTGCACTCTGTAACACATAGAGAAATAGAAATGAACCTCTGCACCTTTCAGCTCTTCATATGAGTCACACAACCAAAAAACAGAACCAGGATTCGTGCCCTGAGAGCACATTTAACAAGGCTGTGCCTGCCCTCTGTTTCAAGGCAATTTTTTTGTTTTGCTCTTACACTTTTACTAGAGCTGCTTTCACTTACTAAATCTTTACATGTCTATGCTGAGTGCAGCACGCTTAAACAAGACACATTTCCATAGGCACCAAGTTCAGATGCAGACCATCGCCTGTAGTGACAATTAACAGACGGCAGTGAGGGTAATAGAGCTGAAAACAGGAGACCCAACAGAAGGAGGAAATTTTCGCTTCCTGCTGCATCTTGTCAGCTTGTTCAAAAACAGAATTATAGTTTTGAGCCCTGAGACATAGCACACCCAGTGCCATATGACACATGGATATGACAACACATGATAATCGCATACATGATAACTACATTGCACTCACCCTGTTTATAAGCATGCAAGTACCACTGAAAGCCTGTAGGGGTCAGACTGGCACTGTTTCAGGAAACATGTACTTCACACTGCCTTGGTGCTCAGTGGCATGTTTAGACCTTGCCTATAGCACTAGTTGGACTCGGTAGAACACAGTAGAAGGATTACGTTTATTTTAAATGAGATTATTAAAAAGAGACGTGGAGTAAACGTAAGTCTGAGCAGAAACCAGCTCTTATATTAAATTTTATGCAAATAATAAGGCTACACAATGGAGTTGTGCATAGACAAGTTTGCATAGAAATACAGACAAAAGGCAAATGGATGCAGCCGAGATCATATGTCATGAACGGGCTAGTTCAAGTGTAACACCTTAACATAAAACTACACTTCTCCTCTACTGTGGCTGAAAGGACCCGTGAGGAGCAAAGCAGAGACAACAGTCTTACCAATGCATATCTGCCTCAGATCCAACGTCTTGCAGCTGTCATTGCCAGGCTGAGACTTTTCAGAGGAGCTGGAAGTTGTTGAGCTGGTGCCATACAGCACCAGGATGAACTGGGTCAGAGTGCCTGGGCGGAGAGACAGATGAAAAACTAAAATTAACTGTGGGGGGGTGAAAAAAGTAGGCCTGTCAAGCCTAGCAAGGCTCCAGCACTCCCTTGGGTGGTTTTTGTAAATGTATCCTCATCTCCTATTAGACTCTTGGATTTTCTGCATAAAGTGACAGAAAATTGCTCCTTGATATGGGCTGCAAATTTAAAGACAGCATGATTTCACTCTGTGCCTAACAAGTTATAAAGAGCACATCTCTCAAAAATCATTGAAGTGTGGGGCCTCATGAGAGGTTCCACTTTAGTAAATCACTCCTTACTGAGGAGGGAGGCGTGAGACTTGAATCTAGATCTTTTTTTCTTAAGTATTTTGGCTGAATATGGTGCTGTGGGTGGACCTGCTTTGTGTGATGATCCACGGCCAACCATAAACACTGAAGAATTTGTCATCCTTCCTGCAATAAGGAAAAAAGTCTGCACAGCCATACAGTCAACTAGTATAAAAATAGCAACAACACTTTGGACACAGAAGCCACTTGATCTCTAATCTCTTGGCACTGACCCTTCAACCCTTGAGCTGGACTGTAGGCCCAACAGATTAAAAGGTTACATTAAATAACACTCAAGTAATGTCATTCAGGGTCATTCTGGTGACCTAGTGGTGACCTCGCTTAGGTTTAAGACTGTTGAAAACATTCAATGTGGACTCTGAGGATCTTCGATCAGCATTTTCCAGATAAAGAGGGAAGATAAACTGATACTAAATTAGATAAAGCCTGGAAGCGATCAATCATTGCACAATGATCAGTCGCAACATTTAAACCAGGAGAAGCAATTATCGTAATACAATATAATGTTCTGCTGGATGTTACTTTGGCACATATCACACACCCATGATTGCTGCATACCAAGTTTACCCAACCTTTAGAGCACCATCCCCAACAGCATGTGAGGGGGAGGATGACAATGTGCCCTACTGATAAAATTTAAAAGCCCAGGAAGAGCTTGGAAAATGTCAAAGAGCACAAGGTGTTGACCTAGCTTCCAACAATCTTGGACCTCAGTTTTAATTAAGCAATTTTAAAATTTAGAAGGAATAAAATCAGTTCATGATGGGACTAAACTGCAACCTACAGGACCGTCACTGTGAAGCCAGACACAACAGGAAGGCCCCAGAAGTGCCCTGTCCATGCCCCGATGAGTCTGAGCAGTTGGATGGCACAAGGAGAGCTATTATTTACCAGGTGGTTGTAACGATGTGGGTAACTGGTGTATATTATCTTTATGTAATAACAAAACTGCTTTACCATAGTCACTGGCACCTGCCACATTCTCAATTTCAAGCATCCACGCCCCAGTAGGGTCCTCATCCCAAGAGTGGGTGGTCATGAAAGCCCAGTCATTAAACCCCTCTGATGAGTAGTCATGAGGCCTGCAGGAAAACAAGCGGGAGCGTAAGGAAGTATTTTGTGATTACCAGCACGCACTGTAGATCACCATGTTTGTGTAGTTGTGCATTTTTTACCTGGGGTGGAGCAGTGTGGAGCGTGTGCCAGCAGGACTAATGAGGTGGATTGCCAGGTTTCCCCTCCGGTTGTAGGACAGAGTGAGCCGGGCCTGGACGTGCTCTAATGAGGTCACATGACTGTCTGTCCCCATGCAGCCGTCCACACTCTTGTTAATATATAAATGGCTGCCAATGTTCCTGTTAACCGACAGATTAAGTCAGTGATGGACATTACTCACGGATTGTGTGTCAGTGGAATTATTAGTGGCTTATTACTAAGTGTACCACATTTTGCTCTTGGACACTGAAAGCCAACAAAAGGTGATTCGTTTCAAGCCTTGAACAGGATTAGTGTCTCGACCTGTAGCACCCCTATCCTCTGTGGAAGTAAACACACCTCTTTTTTCCTCCCTCCCCCCTCCAAAATCCGCTTAGGAGATTATACGCATCCACAACAGTTCAGAGGAGGAAGGTGCAGGGTTTTAGTGGCACAGAGGTGCCAAAATTATAGACAGGATGATCATTAAACTGCATCCAGACGGAGTCCCTACAGGTTTAGGATGAGTCACATTTTTCAGGATGCACTGAAAGGGCAGCATACAGTAAACACCTTTGACCTTTAAAGCAGCCTCACATGGGAAAAGTCATGTAAAAGGTTAATTTTCTGCACTATTCAGATGCCAATGAGTCATATAGTAACTGCCCATGATAATATTATAATGCAAATTGACAGCCACGCAGCATTTAAGTATGCTTGCAAAACGTATTTCATGGTTTCTCGAGGTGGGGACAGAAAATCTTAGAGAAATGGAAATTTATACCGAGAGCTGTTGAGGTTGATTTATCATTGGCAGTTGACTGCTGCAGCACAAGCGACTGTGATTTAGGGTCTGGAAGCAGCTAAATTTATGGCAGTACTGGAAACATAGAATCTGCTTTTACAAGCACACTCAGACAAAAATAAATTTAAAAAAAAAAAAAAGAAGAAAAAGCTGCAAACCTAACCAGCAATCTGCCATTTAGTGTGAAAGCTCAAGTAAATGAGAAGCTACACCTTACTCTCCCTTTCCCTTTTTATCAAGAGCTAGTTAAATAAAAATCTGTTTTTTTTCTTACTTCATATGTTGCCTGATTCCAATTTGTCATAATAACTGTTACATAAATCCTTACTTTTTTGCACGTTGGTTTTTCAACAATCACTTTCAGACAGGCTGGCAAAGGTCTGCCAATATTTTGCAGTCTAATTTATAAATGCAAATGCAAATTAAATTCATCACAGTCAGTCAATTAATCTGACTCAATGTGCACCAATGAGCACAACTCATCCTAGAGCGCTCTCCTTAGAACAGGGAACTCAACTCATCTGGTCGTCAGCTGCTTGTATTCTGGGTATATTGCTATGAAAAGTACGGTTGGTTCTATTTTAAGCCTATAAGGTTATGGCTGGACTCTGAATGCAAGTAGTTAATATGAATTTCTGTCTATGCAGACAAAAGCAGATTTGCAATCTCACTAATTTATCACAGCAAATCACAAACAGACTGCATGCAAGTTCCAGTTCGTCTCCATTCAACTACTAACTGAAGACCGACACAATCTTATTGCAGTTTTATCATCGTTTTGATGCATCAAGATTGCTTTACAGATGGCAACTGACTAAGTGGTCAAAGACGTGATCTAAGCAACAATCCTAAAGGCATTGAGACTGCACATTTATTGCACATGGTTGCAATTATTTGGCCACGCCATGTTTTCAACCACTTATCCCAAGTCTGTCTGTAGCATTAAACCACCTTTGGAAACATTTTGTTTACAATTTAATTGGCTGTCTTTTTAAGTGCGTAAAGTGGGTTACGCAAAAAGTCCTAAAAGTCAACCAATCAACATGTGCATAATCAAAACTATCCCTCCAGCACAGACGTGTTCATTTCAATTCGTTGTGCATAAAGCTTTTGAACAAACACCACATGTGTAAGCCAAACTTGAAGCATTCCCATGCGTTTGGCAAAATCTAGGAAAAACAAAAAGGGATGTTTCCAAATCATAAATCACTTTTTAAAAACTATGCGAGAGCTTTTAACTGATGCCATACAGTTTTTATTTGCAAAAGATTTTGCAGACCTGGTAGTAATTTGCATCAACTTTGGTGTGAAGGAAATGGGCACACATTGATCACATTCAGTGTTCTTACAGTACATTGACACACATTTGCAACAAAGCCTGCCTCATTCAGTCAGGCATGCAGGAGCTTTTCTGTCTGCTCGTGTCACTCAAAGCCTAATTCCCCATCTCACGGCTACAAAAGTAAATGGCCTAATGTTACTGTAATTATGGTTATAATAATTCACTTTGGTCTTTAAATATAATAATTGTGCAGTATTGTTGGACTTAATATAATCATAAAATCATCATAAAATGACAAATGTGTTCCAGCTTTTTTGTGCATGTAAAAAGCCTGCATAGTTACACAGCCCTCCCAAAGAGAAAACATTGCTTCTGAACCACTGGCTGGTTTTTCTTCAGGAATCTACATCAGTCAACTCTTTTAAGTAACTCCAACTCTAAAATATCTCAGTCGTGGTATCGATGGAGCTCAGGACAAGGCAGAGGAGTGTTATTTTGATAGAAAAGTCCTCAAAAATGTGTTTGAGCACTGCAGAGCTATAACTTTGCCTTGATGAACTACGCTGAAATGTTTAAATGGCCAATCAGAAATTGAACCGATTTGAAACAAGGACGAGGTGCGAGTTACTGTGTTTTCATGGTATCATATTCACCATGCTGGCTTTTTTTTTTTTTTTTTTTTTTTTTTTTTTTAAAGCCAGTGTTTCCCTGACAGTACACATGTGAACTAGTAACTCAGGTTATTCCTAAAAATGTTAAAACATCATGTTTTGTCTAATGCGGGAGTCTCTCCTTGAGCCAGGTCTACTTACAGTTCAAATTCATACAGCTAAACTCTTGTTTATACTTACTACCTATAATCCTAAAATAACAAACTCACAGGACAGGAGCTAATGGATATAACCACTCAGTCCCATTTGTTCACCCAGTTGACCAATCAGAGCAATTTAAGCTTAGTTAGATTGGGGCCTTTTTTAAAAAAAAATTTTTTTACAAGCCCTCTTTAAATGAATGTGACACTGTTACAGTTTAGACGGTAGACAAAATTCAAACAGTTTCAGACAAAGACACAGAGATATTCACTGCATCATGATAGCACAAGGCAATCACACGGGACAGCTGTCTGCACAGACAGAAAAATCAGCCTCACCCAGATTTAACTATGTGTGCCTCACATTACTGTAACTCCACAACCATTTTGGGTTACAGAAAAAATTCAAACGGGTTCTGAAAGATGACAATTAAAATCTTACCAAGCGGCCTGTTTGATACTCGGGTGATAAAGGGTTCAAATGGAGCGTCTGTTGAGTGTATTCTGGTGTAATATACGCCGTGTCAGGAAACTGATGTGTTACTGAATATAAAAGCATGTAAAAGTATGCTAGCAGAACACAAAATAAAATTATGAGCCGGTAAATGAGCATAATATGGGCTCAGTAAGCTTGCGGTCATGACTCTGTCAGAGGTAACGAGTGAAAGTAACTGACAGTGAGAAAGATACTGAAACCCTGCCTGCTCACTTATTACAAGACAGTCTTGATAAATACGTCAGCTAAACACCTAAAATGTAAATTGAATAACCTGCCTTGACTGCTGTTCCCAGACGCTCAAACCATCTGCTCTGAGCGTCTCATAGCTCCAGTAAAAGAGGAACCTCAAAGCCAGCAAGGGAAGTGACAGGCAGCGCATAATGAAGAGGCGATGTCTGACTGGATTTAGACTGAGACACCAGCAGAAGGAGGAATAAAATGGCTAGGAAGAAATATATAGTTTCAACAGCGAGAGGTACACATGAATTGACAAACTATTATCTTTCTTTTAAGTGTTTTGTCTCAAGTTTGAGTCTCGCGCACACA
Organism: Aulonocara sp. 'chitande type north' Nkhata Bay; assembly: GCF_057382095.1. Lineage (NCBI taxonomy): Eukaryota > Metazoa > Chordata > Actinopteri > Cichliformes > Cichlidae > Aulonocara > Aulonocara sp. 'chitande type north' Nkhata Bay. The sequence continues at coordinate 18,259,200 of NC_141344.1, forward strand.
AAATGACAGGCATTTCAACAGGCGCCCAAAGCCAACATGATGAAGACACGATGTGTCGCTGCGCCAAAGCTTGACAGCTCAGTCTCAAGTCACAAGCATCTCCAAAACCTTTGTTTTGTTATGAGTTACCAATTTAATGTTGATTTCTGTTTTCATTACTCTTAACTTGCCATTTCTGAAAAATGTAGGCTTCTTATCATAGTATTTAACGAATGTTTGAAGTCAAAGAACAAAGCGGCTAGAAATAAACAAGCTGTCTTTGATGGATATTTGGTGCATTCTCTTTTAATGCTGTTATTGCTCTACCCTTCTTTTTCTTTGCTTTTAACATTTACCTCTTCAAACTTTAGCTATTAAAATAGTGTTCATAATTGCATACATGATTACAAATAATTAGAATATTTAGTAATTAGTATAACTGGGGCTGGGGGGTTTTTGGTCCATAATATGGGTCAAGCTCCAAAAACACTGAAGCATCAATTTGCTCTAATCCAATGAGATGATTTCCTCCAGAGACACATATGACTTAGTTTAATAACTAGGCTGTGTGGGTTTTAGTCAAAGCAATTTAAACAAATAAGTTGTTTTTAGAAAATTGACAGCTGTAACGTGTGCAGACCACAGTGGCCATGGGAGACCAACACAGTGCGTCTCACGAAAACACATGCGAATAAACAAAACAACCAAATTAAGAAAACACAATTCAATCACAAACCACGGTGCTGAAGATACAACATAAGCAAATTCAAGAACGTGCTGCAAGTATCCCAGACTACATGATTCCAGGAGACGCGTGAACCGAGCTGGGACACACTGCAGTTTTTCATTGTTTTGTGACATGTGTCCGAGACTCAATATTAATTAAAACCTAAGCAAACTCACACAGGCTGCTTGTGCTCAGTGTATTCTATTTGTTTGTACTGTGAGAATCTCCTGAAATTGTGTTCTTAAATGCAAACATATCTATAATTTCTGTTGTGTTTATGTACACGTGTTTGTGTGTCTGTTGCAGTGTGTTGCCCCTCTTTGCGTCACCTTAACAGTTTCTTGTGATCAGGGTGCTGAGATAAACGAGCTGCGGTATTAATGAGCCTCCGGTGTACTAACCTTGGCTCGCTGACCATTGTGATGACGCATTTTCGTTGTGGTCCCACATTGGTCCACGTTTTTGCCATGGACACGATACCACCGGCATCAAGTAGACCATATCCGTACGAGTGGCTGACTGTAGAAAGCAAGAGGAAACATTAGCCGGCATCCTGGCTCTCCCAGCTGGTGTGCATTTCAACCTCTGTCCAGTTAAATCTGGTTTATGTGATGCACACTAATAATGAGCCTCGCAGGCATCTGCAAACTGCGGAGGGTTGATGAAAACTTGAAAGGAGCTGCTGTACCTTTGCGCCCGACTCCATTGGTTCTCCAGTCATTGGTGAGCAGGTGGGCAGGTTGAGAAGTTCGTACAACCAGATGTTGCATGTCCCTCCAGGTCAGGTTTTTACTAGAACACGTGTACGTGCAAGCACACGCAGACACACACACACACAGAAAGAGACAGACAGCACACAAACAGCAACACATATGGTAAGTTTGGCTTAAAATTCAAGTTGAGCCACTGAAACTACATCATCCTATAGTCTTAAGCTGCTGATGGACAGGTGATTGAATTCAGAATACAGCGATTTAGCAGTCACATTCTTCCTTGGCTTGCATAAAATCTTAAGTCGACACGTATTTCAAGTCCTCTTCTGCCCTTTGCGAGACATTTTCCAAAGCATCATTAATCTTTATGCAGGCAAGCAAGTTGGTATTTACCAAACGCAAAAAGGGCTTACATGAAGTCACAACTGGCCTCTCTGTTGTGATTAAATGTGTACAGGCTTTTTAGTCTTACTGTGGATTTGGAGAAAATGAGGCTTTTTAGATAATAACTTTGCTGACTCACTTTGTCATCAAATTCATTCCTAATTACAGTTTTTTTCCATCACCTCACTCTGTTTTGCCACAAGACTAATTACTCGTTTTCGGCGCTCTTCTGACGTCCGTGTTTGTCTCTCCATTAGTGCTGCGTGACTAGATAAGAATGATTAGCGCTCACATCCAAATGGTGTTGTTTGTAAGTGCACAGTTGAAATCTGTGGCAGAGGGGTTAAAAAGTAATTCATAAAATGGGATAATCACGCAGAACTAATGTATAAACATTCAGCACCAGCAGTAAAAGCTTAATTTAATAGAAGAATTTAAAAAATAAAAGTCTAAAAAAAAATTGGCCTGGAAAAATTCGTGAGATAACAGTGGAGCATTTCTACAAACTACTCTGGCATTCTGAAAACTTCAATATCTGAGTTTGGAAAGAAACTGTTGCAATCTCTAACGAGCTTGTGCCATTTTCCCCCCTCCCCAAAAACAAAAGCCAGCAGATATTAAACGCTAGAATAAGGCTGTACAGCTGAAAAGAATAGCGGGGACTAGTCGGACTCAGAAAAATGATGGCGATAAGCACTTACTTGGCCTCAAGGGCAAGAGCGATGATCCCAGCAGCCAGCGGAGCAGAGGCAGAGGTGCCTGTGTGAGAGTCCGTGCATTTTGATTTGAGATCTGTAGTCACCTAAGCAAGATGAACACAGTGAATTTAAGTATCACAGCATTCCTCCTCCTTTTTCTCACGTTTCCATTTTGTTCTCATAAACTCGTATTTCACTTGGCGTTGCTAGAAGGAAAACAGCTAATGCAATTTTCTAACTGTGCTCCGTCCTCAGTGTCTATTTTCTTCATGTAATTCTACGTAGCTCATCACTTGACAATGAAGGTATTCAAATCTCAGCTGTATTTTATTTTTAAATTCACAAGATATTTCACTCTCTTGTAACCCGATAAATTGGAATTTGTTTCCCTCGAATGAGTAAAAACCTTTATCCTCCATCACTTCTTCACTTATTCTCTCTCCCTAGCAAGGATAAATCTTCTAATGGGTAGAGCAGAAAAATAAAACCAGAGAAACCATATAAGCTTATGTTTTGCTTCTTTTGAACAAGTCTTGTTTTTACTGGACTGCTCTAGCAGAGATCATTTCAATGACCCCCAGCACTCTGCTGTAGTTGTACTGGGCAGCTCCCAGGTGAGAATTTTCTGCAGCTACATGAATACAAAGAATTGTGGTGTATTTGTCCTCAGGAAAAAAAAAACCATCTGCTGGAAGATAAAGGTTACAAAACACTGCCTGGTGATAAGACCCCAAGTCACCCATTGTATAATTCTGGAGGTAAAATCAATCAGTGCTACTGAATGAAGCTGATACAAAAGCAGCTTTGATCACAAACTGCTGACCAGCGCAGAGCATACAGAAACTGATCTTTTAACAGACTGAGGGAATAATAAATGCACTGCAAGAATGACTTTAATGGTCATTATGCATTCAGGAGCCTTAGGTTCACATATAACTCACTTTAATTTGAAAGCGACAGATGGAATACATGTGATTTAAAGAAAAAGAAAAAAACACAAGTGAAGATATTCCTGTATAACCTCAGAGATCCAGAGCTCTCTTCCCACCTACTCCGGCTCTTTATTCCTGGCTTCATGAATGACAGCACTATTAAATGAGTGCATCACTGAAGCATTAAGGAACCAGCCACACGTCACGGAGATGTCATAATCTGCCCGTCCGGTTGGTCTGTCAGCTAGGGTGCATGCAAGAGAAAGAAACTGTGTGTGTGCACGTGTGAGAGACAAAGAGGGAAACAGCATTTGTGACTAGAGTGTTAAGCAGCAACAGATTGCCAGATGGAGTTTCAGCCAGTCACAATTCATAATCATTTTAATGGCCCAAAACTGAATGAATGGTGAAGAAGTGGAAACAAAAGCATTTGGTAAAGTAAATCCGTTGGGCATCTTTCTTTGCCTTTAGACAACAATTCTGATGGCAAAAGAGCCAAACGGGACAGGCAAAAAAAAAAAAAAAAAAAAAGAAACAAAAGCAGCAAAGAATGAAGAAGCTAGCTGTGATTCACACATGGAGGGTACAGAATGAGAATGCTGAAAAAGCTTAATGTACTGTGTTCAGAATTAATCGCAATGAGATTAAAATTTATCTCCAACCATTAAAATGATCAATTTATTAAGTTCTCCAGGCTTCCTGCTTCTCAGATTTTAAACTGTTCCAGATGTTTTAGGTGGTAGTGAGCTGTATTTTTGCAGTGTGTGTTAGTACTTTTTGTGCAACCTTTGCAGCAGACGGCAAAATCTGGAAAGAGCCAACTCACTATCTGCTTCTCGTTTAGATTTCCCGAGCTGTAGGTGGTGGCAAGGGTGGAAGAGCAAGCCTCGCTGTACCAGGGGACATTGCCGTTCTGTGTGGAGCTGCTGATGGACAGCGTGTAGATGCTGTTGGTGTAGCCGTCACAATTGCAGCTGTCCTTCTCCCGTCCTCCATTACCAGAAGCCCACACAAAGATGGAGCCTAAACCACCGCGTCCCTGGAGAACACACAACATAGATTTAAACAAACAGGAAAATAAAAGACAACCACATGTCCTTTCATCCATGTGTACCAAAGACTAACAGTATCCACAGAAGAACAAAATCTCATTCAATCTTTAATAGGAAGCCCAATTATAGTGGGGCAAGTTCACTTCAGAGCTCGCTTCAAAAAGAGTCCCATTAAAACCCAACGTACAGGCCTGGGTGGTCACTCACTAAATTACAAAGAGCCAAATATCGCATGACAGCAATTCAATATGGAAAGGCAGTATACGACAACAGCTCATTGTAATAAATCATCCAACCTCTCAGCCTTTGAAGTGCAATAATTTTCATCTAAGAGCGGCTTTATTGTATTGAGTGGCACTGTCTCTCCCTCTCTGCATTGATCAATTCCAGCCATGCACCACCCACACCACCATCTGACAGTGCTGTCACTGTGGCAATTATCTTAGTAGTCAGTGTCAGCGGTTCCAATCAAGCTTTATGGCACATGCTTTGAATCCTACTGCTCCATAACAAGAGTCTGTGTTAGCGGGATGGATGTGTTTATTCATGGCGAGCAGATGTGAGAGGTCGGGGTGTGATCTGTATACTTACTAATCTGTTAACTTGTTCATTTCACATATCTGACACACACCCAGTGTGTCACATGCATTAAAACAAGTCAACAACAGGGCTGATGACATGACGGTATGCATGGTCGCTTAGTATTCAGATCGCGTCGTTAGATGTTGGCAGAAAAGTTTCTGAAATTACTTTTCTACAAACCCTCTACGTGTATGTGCATATAGATAAGCATGTGTTTGGAAGCTTTTGATTATAAATGCTTGTCATTAAGCAATTTAAAGCTCTAACTTAATGGAATTTAATTGGAATTCTTAAAAACAACCTTGGGAAGGTGGGAAATAAGCACTGAATTCACACTTAAAGAAAGCACAACCTGATTATCTAAAAAAGATGCAAAGATAAAAGACGAACTCAGAGTTTAATAAGTACCCTTCAACTAGACAAAAAGGGGAGGGTGGGGGGTGAGGCATAAACACACAAACAAACATTTGATTTCTGCCAGTGCTGCCGCTTTTCATTTTCTAGGAGTTTTCTTCCTGGGTGGCTTTCAGAGGACATTCCTTTCTATTCATAATTGTCAGGGTCAAAAAACGCTTTGTTCTTCCCGCTTGTGTCCTCTCATGCTTGAACAGTTCAATTACTGACTGCTGAAAGGAAGCGACACACAGGCAGTAAATAATTTCTGCATCACACAAACACACACCTCTGTAACTCCACGCATAAAAGCTTCTTTGGCGAGTTTGGCCGGTCCATCGACAGTTTTGCCGTCGTCCTCCGGACCCCAACTGGCGCTGTAGACGTCAATGTGCTGGGGATTCAGACTGAGAGACTGTGCCTCCACCATGTCAGTCACCTCACCGTCCAGCATTCGCACACCTGCATGTACGTTCACAAATGCAAATGTCAACTACGTCAAAGACGGCATGGCAAAACAGAAATGAATTTATTACTACTTTTACACCATAATTCTTACGATACTGTAAATCAAAGATGCTAATTCAGTTTCACTGTGTGTCACCTTGGAAAATGAGAATTGCTCCAGGAGCCAGAGAATTTACTGACATGCTTAGGTTAACTGAAAATGTGCGTGTCATTTAGCCTTTACAGATACAGAACCATCTGCATAAGGTACGAAGCTGCATCTGGAAGAGTGAATTTGTATAAAATGAAATGGCTGGTAATGGGCAGGTGCAAGGTTATCGATGATTACACCCTCATGCAATAAAGAGGATGTATGTTTTATCACAAGACGGCTGATCAATATTTCACCAACTCATCTAAACAAGGCATTTTGTAGAGGGTGTAACGCTTAAGCCATCATAAGATCACAACTACATCTGCGGAGTAGAAAAATTATCTCAAAGCTAAAGTGATTTAAAAAAAATAAAAAATAAAAAAAAATTGAGAGATTTGGTCGCCCATAAGGAGATTTAGACAGACTTCTTTTCATTACAACCAAATACCAAAAACTAAAGCAGAATTGGGAATCTGTCTCACACACATGCGTTATAAATATTTTAGTAGATTTTTTTTAATGACTAGTTTTTAATTTTGTGTCTGTTAACTGTGATGTTTTTGGTGTTTTTATTTTTTGTTGTTGTTTTGAGTTTTTTTTTTGTTTTTTGTTTTTTTTTTTTTAAACCTGTACAGTGTACAGCTTAGTTTGGTTCACCTTGAATCCAACGATAAGCACTCAAACTACCCTGCGGTCATGACAAGCAAGAAAAATATATGCAATAAAATGTGTATTTTACATACATATATACATACATATGAATGAATGCAATGCTAAATTAGTGTCGTTTTTCAATACAACTGAACAATGCAAAGTGCTGATGTTGACGGCAATCTTGCAGAAACCTGTTACTGTCGTCTGTAGCTCTTTGCCATAGTGTCGCAGCATGAAATGACAATGTACTCAGCAAGGTGTAGGCACAAAACACTACCGCTGTAGTGTCTAATTTGCATATTTACACATGAGTTTTCGATACAGCGTTCATGTGTATTTGTAAAGCTCCTGCAGTGGTGTGCTGCATGCTGCCGTTAGTTTTATGTCTACCTGCTGTGATTACGGAGCCCATCACGTAAATCAAACGCTATCTCTATTGATTTTCCTTGGTGTTTGAGCTGGTTTGTGGGTGAACTACCTCCTGAAGTGTGAAGCAGACTCCTGTGACTAAAAACTCAGATAAAAAGATGAAAGGAAACAATTTTTCTTCTTCTGTGTCTACATGAAATTAGTGCAGTTGTGAGAGCGTAAATTTGATCAAAGTTGCTCTTATTTCAACACCTAACAGTGGCTAATAGCATCCGTTAAACTAAAGCTTCTTTATAAGGCAAATGATAGCAAGAATATGCTGTGCCAGTGACAAAACACATAATGCAGGATGGCTATGTAGAGTAGGTGTTTGTCCAGTCCAATTATTTTTTTCAGACACTCGTCTCGCAATGAAACAAGTGTTCTTCCACAAGAAAAGTGACAGGGGTGGGGGAATCCAAGGCACTTTAATAACAAACTAATTTGCTGCTCCGATTACAGGTCAGGTTACTTCATGTTGTTATATATGGCTATAAGTAACAAAGCAGCTGCTCTTTGAAATTCTCCAAAAGCTCCAAACTGCTACTAGCGTTTCCATGGCAGCATACATTTTTGTGAGAGGAATGTGTAGGTCGACGAGGAGACTCAAGCATTTCCTCTAGCTGTCCAAAATCCTGAATCACAATCTCCCCAAGATAGAGAGGCTAAGAGCCATACTACAGGTTCAATACAGTTCTAGAGCAGATTCCACATTCCAGCCTCTGAATCTTATTAATTATTTGCATTTCTGTCAATAATCTTTTTAAAGTGTTTAAAAAATAAACGAACAAATAAAACAACTGATTGTAATGTCCAAGTGCCACACATTGGAGGAAACAAAAAGCGGCAGTGAATTATTAGCTCATCCGTCTCACCATCCCCCACAGAGAAACAGGTTTAAAAAAAATAAAAATAAAAAATTGGTGAAGACCCATTAGGTGATAATTGTGTGCAGCTTTGATTAAATTCTGGCCAACACTGTTGGAGGAGTTTCAATTCTTGTGAACTGTGAACAAACCGACACCTCTATGTGCCATATGCTGACCAGCCTGAAGGAACGATGAGCTCATCCTGCAGCGGCTGTGGCCCAAGAGCCTTAATGTTGGTGGTTCAATCCCATCCTGCTCTAGTATGCATGTCAAAGTATCTTAGAACATGATACTGAACCCCGGATGCATCTATCAAAGTGTAATTGTCTGAGTCTATTTACCATAAACCCAAAGAAGTGAAACATTTCAGAGAAGATTTAAAGAGTTTGAGGTGGTGACCCTCCTAATGTTGTCAAAGCTACTGTATCAGCTTCTACTTTTGTCAGAACTGGGACTTTTCTAATTAATTGTGAGGATTATTTGTTTCTTTACCCCAGTTAATCTTAAGAATGCTGAAGTCAGTCAATCAATCTAATTTAAAAACAACCATAAAAGTACCTCACAGGAGAGGATTCTGGCTAAACAATGGGCTTCAGTTCTGCAGGTGATAAGATGGCAGGTGATCTTGTGCAGGGAAAAAAAAAAGAAAGAAAAGAAAAGACGACAAAAACAAAAACAAAAAAAAACCCAACAACTTTGCACTGCTGCACCGCTACCTACCAGCTTATGCTACTGGAATAATGACAGCATGAACAATAAATGGGTTTCCCTCGCTTGTTTCTGATGTTTGACGAACACATTTCCTTCCATTTCTTTAGAGCTATTGAAGAATCTGCACAATCTGGACTCATGTTACTGTGTTGTAATATGTCAGGCAAATTTTTGGCAAATGTCTGTACCCTGTAATAAGAAAATAAAGTGTTATTCTTTGTGAAAAGTGGATGAATACTTTAAGTTTTTTTTTCTCCCTTTAGTCATTTGTGAATGGTGGTTTTGGTTGGACTTTACTGATCGAAAAGAGCCTTAAGTGTAGATAAAGAACACAGTAGTCAAACTTTATAACAGCTGGAAGTAGGCAGAAGGATATTGAGATAAGCAGAGACATAGTGAGCTAGAGCGTGTACTTAGATTAAAAAAAAAAGCTCCTACAGCATGTGCAGTCCTTAAAAAAGGACTAAACATCATTAGGTTGCATCCTGGAGTCATCAGACCACCACAACACTGACAAAACAATATGTTTTCTGCACTAAAACAAGCATTAAGCCATTATCCTCATCATCATCATCATCATCATCATAAGATAAGATAAGATAAGATAACTCTTTATTGTCATTGCACAGTCATACATAGTACAGTAGTACAATGAAATTGGAAAAAACTGTCCTACGTCGGCACTACATATAACACAACACGACACGATATGACACATCACAACGTAACAAACAACACAACACAGTATATTAACTTAGTATAAAAAAGAAGAATAAGTGTATGTGTATTGCACACTGTTATTATTGCACATTAATTATTATTGCACCTTGTTATAAATATAAATATTATTGTTATCGTTTTAAACATTGTTACCTCCCCCTAAAAAGTCCAGGGAGGTATCCAGTCAGGTCAGCTATTTACATTGATCAGGGCTATTGCCCTGTTGTAAAAGCTGTCCTTGAGTCTATTTGTTCGGGACCTCAGCAGCCTGAACCTCCTGCCAGACGGCAGCAGCTTAAACACCTTAAACATCATCATCAACACAGCACACATGTAGTGGCAATAGCTCCACAGCAACTTCTTTTCAAACCGCCCATTTGATGTGGCTGGAATTTTAGCATGTGAGAAAAAAAAATGTAATTACACTTTCTTTTTTTTTTTTTTTAAAGATGAAATAATTGATATTCAAGATGTACAAATCGAATCTGATATTTGTTATAATGTCAAAAAGCTACTAAAGTTTCTTTTGAAGGATGGGAAGAGAAACGATAAAACTGCTCTCTCCCTCTAGGCAGAAGCAAAACAACCCATCGGGGTGCAAAATCCTTTTTAGAACAAACAAATTAATATTTCAAAATATTTTGCCACGCTCTCCACTTTTGTATATTCTCATAAATGAGCAGGCTCTGACTGCTGCTCCGCATCTTCATCATTTAAAGATAAAACTAACAGTGGTACACAGCACACTCCGACCCCTAAGGCCAAACACCCGCATATGATTGTTCATCTGTGAGGAGTTGCACCTTGACACTTTAACTGCTAGCTCACTGAAACCGTTTATTAACAAGGAAACCCATTAGGAGTGCAAAATAAGCATTTAAGAAAAAAAAAAAAAAACACAAGAGAACAAGATGATCACGGGCATTAGCACCGAGACTAGGGTTTTCATTATTAGGAAACTCGTTAATAGGTTAATTAAACGATCAAACAAACATCTAAAATGGTTTAAAATAATAAAAATATGACTTTTTAAGTGATGGAAATATTTATCTTGTGATAAAAGTGAGAAAAGAATCTTTGAGAAGCTGCAACCAGGAAATTGTTTTGTTTTATTTCATAAAAAGAAATAAGAGAAATACTTTAAGAAAATTGTTTTCTATCAACCGATTTGTTTTGGGTCAATCTGCCACATAAATTTTGCATTAGTAGTTTGCCTTGTTGATGAAAATGGAAAATATATCTGTAAAACAAAGAACAACGAGGCAAACCAGAAACAACGAAGTACAAATATGCATTTGGGATTTATTTCATTGGACTTGCTTTCTTAAATTAAAAAAGACAACGAGTGAAGATGAAAGCCAGCAACAGCCTGCATGTGCACAGTGATGGACACAGACACGAGGTGATGGCATTTCTTTGGCTAGAGTGACACAGTCAATTTGTGGTTGCATCACTTGAAAACAGCAGGAGCTGAAATTACAGCAGGGTGCCAACGAGACCCTGCCAAACGTGTAGAACAGCAATCTGACTTCTGGCTGTCTGGGACTTGGCTTAAAAAACAGAAGACAAAAAACCTAAAGCAGGATTTGCTTTTGACCAACTAAAGATTGCAGATTCACATTTATGCTGAATTAGTTAAAACCTTGAGGAGTCCCTTCATTTCTTCTGAGACACCATCAGCACAACAAGGTGCCTGTAAATATTCAGAGTTTGCAATTTATTGCGCTGATGTCTGTCAGCAAAATTACACCACAAAAAGCTTAATTTCAAGCATCTATGTGGAGAGCTGGACTAAGGGGCCAATACAAATCTTACAAATGTAAGGCAGGGCACTGACCTTGGCTAAGGACTGTCACAAAATGTTAAAGAGATAATTTAACTAATAATTTTATGGGTTTGGGGATTGAACAGTTTGCCTGAAGAGAACACCTGAAGTATAAAAGCCATTTTTATTTATGTGTAGCGTGTATACAAACTGTTATGGCTAATGGAGATTCAATAAAAGCTATATGATTGTGTCATTTCAGTGCATTTCAGCACTGCTACTCCATGCAAAACCATTACACTTACAACACACTGGCAATCCACATAACAACTGTGGTGATGTTCAAAGAGATTCAGTGGCATGCTGTGCCTGGGAAATGGGCTGAAAATAACACAGGCACAGCAGAACAAGTATTTCACCTCATTCTGGCAGTCAGAGGAAAAAAAAAAGGAAGAAAAAAATAAGACCTGAGATGAAACTGAGTTTTGCCTCTGTGAGATTGAATCAATCATCCACACCATACCTCCGATCTTTGCGTTGTAAGCCACACCAACGCCACAGATCCCATTGCTGGCAACTGCCGCCACTTCTCCTGCGCATCGGGTCCCATGCCTTAAAAGAAAGAATGAGAACGTCAGACAAACTGCTTATCCTAATGTTACTTGCCTAATGACAGCATTTTGCTGTATATATAAACACACACACGGCAGGTTGTGCACTTGTCTAACAAAAAGTTACTTGTGAAATACTCAACTTCATCTTTCATTGTGGTTAAGCTGCAGACTGAGACAAAACACACCCACACTCTTTGGCCTTGATTGTTTAAACAATCTGAATTCAACCATTAAAGAAAAAAATGTTTATGACTGAAAACCACTGTGCATTACCATGTCCTTGTAGAAAAAGTAAACCTTAGGAAGCCTAAAGCCTGAAACGGTCAAGTGAAAGAAAAAAATAAATGGCCATATAACACTAGTGGCAAGAAACTGAGAATCACATCTGCTGTTATCAAAACGCCTATTTCATCAAGTTTGAACTTCTCTAGCAAGATAAGCTGCAAGCAGATACAAAAAGCAGATACAGAAGGGCTTGGGAACATATTCCAGTCAAGTGCATTCCCATCGCCTGCCAGATGGACATGCACTCTTAATGCCCTCTAAACCATGGCGCAATCCCCATTGGATTGCAGCCATTCCTAGACAGGAATGCTGGATTCATCAGGAAACAACAGATACAGTGGACCTTCACTACTGAAGGAACTATCTAGGCCAGCAGGCTTTCATTGAGGCACTCCGGGTAACCTGCCAAACCACAAACCAAATAATCAAAACACCCTATCAGCAGTGAACAGCCTTCCCTGATAAAATGGGCTGCATCTGATGTAAGAACATGGTCTGAGGGTAGACTAGGGCTGTTCGATATAACGATATATATTGGATGACGATATAAAAACGACTATGGTTTCATTTTACGCTATCATTTGTTTCGTGGTGTCGCAAAATAAACTGTTTACGGCAATATTTTTTCATCGTTTTGATGGTCACTGTAGTGGCTATATTAATTTCTTAAAGTTCTCTCTTCCTCATATTTAATATAACCACACTACAGACAGACAAGCGCCTGTTTCTATGGGTTGTCGTTAGCAACAACGACGGTAACACCGTCGCATGTCCGCTTGTTTATTTTCCACATAAACCTTTCACAATAAAGCTCACGTTCCTGTTGAGAATTTTCAAAATAAACTGAATCACGTGAAAAAGTGTGCAGAGTATTGACGGATGAGAAGCAAAAAAAAAAAGAGTCGTCAAGTGCTAAAAAAGAAACCTTAGACTCAAACGTTAGAACAGGCTTTCCCCGCAGCACGCCGTGTAATAAATACTCAAAGAAAATATTAAATTTTTTGTGATTTATATCGTTATCAGGACAATAGATGTTTTATATCGGGATACGAGATTTTGGTCATATCGCACAGCCCTAGGGTAGACGGCTACTCAAGTCATAAGTAGTTCTAAATGAGCATTAAATAAATAAGAGGGCAAAGGTTAATGTTAATGCAAGAGGCAACAAAAGTGCCACGTCTCTTAAAGGCCTCTGTTACCACTGAGCTGGTAGCAGAGGCCCAGTTGGATAATAAAAAACATCTTTACAGACACCAAGTTAAACACTCACACACGCATGCACACGTCATCTGGATTTTCCAGTGAACTTTATCACAGCAATCCCAGCAGTGTGTGTTTGTTGACTTTGGAGTCTTAGATCCTACAGCATCCGTGTTTTTGATGAGAAAACTGATGATAAAGAACAGCTCAGGTGTCCGCGATGGGATCCCAGGCATGCACAGGCCTATCCCTCCTGAAGTGTTCCTCTAATACATGCATTAAAGTCAATTACATGCTAGGCTGTTCATGGGATACAAATGATTCACAGAGAGAGCCCTGGGCTTCTGAACCTGATTATACAAGAATGACTTGCGTAATCAGGGTTTTGGGAATCATTTTCCTGTAAGAAATGAAATGGATACACAAAGATATCTCTTTGCTCCTCCTACTCGTTGCTAAGGTCAGTAGAAAAGGGGGGGAGAGAAAGAGAGAAGGGTGCATCTTTGGGCCAAATTGGGCAAAGAAGCTTACTCCCTTACTCAAATGAAATTTTACTACCGTATCAGCTTTTTAGGTTGTGAGGGCAACACATCCACAAAACCTCCTCTCTCTGCAGAGACAGTACAGTGTTCTAAAACTGGTGCAGCGCCCGTTCACATTGTCCCTGTTTAGAGGGGGACCAGTGCACTTTGCAGCACAACTGAGTTATTGCAGTCATTTATCATGGGGGGGAAATGGGATATGTCAGCAAATACACAGCTGATTTGAGTTTTCAACATTTACCTGCAATGATCCAACAGCATTAGTCTTTGACTGCGATCCAGAAATGACATTATTTAGATTGATTTTATATGCACAGGCTTTAATACTTGCCCTGCATGTGTGCTGCTATAGTAAACAACAAGCAGCCAGAGTGTTTATAAGAAGTACAGCGTGCAAAAACTCACACATAAATACTGTGTGAGTTTTGAAAGGAGGACAGCTCATACGTGTCTCTCACTGCATGCAAGCTCAAACACAAGTGAAGCGAGCTTTAGCTGCAGAGCTTGTGCCTATCGAGCGGACCACAATAGTTAATCGGTCCCAAACTCCACTTTCACTAGCTGCTTGCCGTTAAATAACCACTGTGGTGATAAAACAGATGGTGGGACAGCTGATAGTTACTAAAGATAGCATTCCTCAACATCTTCACATCAGGTGGTAATAAGTTTGTCTCAATGACTGTTCGCAGTTTAGACTGAGCCCTATTCAATGAGCTGTTGTGATCACGCTGCTAACACTCCCTATCGACAGTGGCCTACTGAGGATGTCGTGATCAAAAGTTTTTCTTGTGAAAGAATAACAGAAATCAACTTTTAGCCCAAAATAAGACTTCACTTCCTTGGGTGTGAAGCAGATTGGATGAATGGTGGTGAGGAGAGGGGAAAAAAAGGAAAAAAGGAATAAGAGGGAAGCCTTTATAATAATATCAAATAGAACCCCGGTGAAAGATTTTAATAGTTTATTGCCCAAAATCTCCAAATGCAGATTGATTCCATATCTAATTAGAAACTATGACTCTGAGTTCATCTGTCAACAGCATAATCATTCACAAAGATTAGCCTCGGAGAGCTTCCAGTCCTAATAATGAGAGCGAGACGTGATTGAAGGAATGAATGCTGGCTCACTGACTGTCCTCATTTCTACCGTTTCGAGTTCCTGAGAAGACATCACATTAAAGCAAACCTGGACTGAACCTTGTGCTCAGGGTTCCGGCAGGAGGCTAAAGAGCTGACAGCACAGTGCTGGAGATCTTCACATGAAGTACTCCAGAGAAACCACTCAGACATTGTCAGCAGGAACAAAGAGCTGACTGACAAGACTGTTCAATCAGTTGTTAACAAGTCCCAGAGATTAATTATCACGGCTGTAATATCGTCCTGATAAATTCCCTGACACTGAAAGGCTCTCAGATAATATGAAACAGTCTTCTAAACTCTCAGTTGCACACACTTCTTAAACTGATCATGCTACATTTACACAGGACAAAACTTGTTTGCCTTGTTTCTGTGTCCTTCCTCCGAAATACATTTCCCATTCTGATGTAGTTTGGCAAGTGCGTCAGAAAGCCCTTATTATATGGAATACAGTACAAAGAAAACAGAAATAAAAGCACCGTTATCCATCATCATGTGGACAATTAAATCTGATTTCTGTATACATTAATGTCATTAAATGCCTCCCACTTTACCAACTTTACTTTTTGACTGGTGGGTTTATGGCTATGCTGCTTAAATTAGCAATTACAATCATTAGCAGTTACAGTATGAAAACATTCTCCTAAATAAATAAATAAATAAATAAATAAATAAATAAATAAAGACCTTTAATTATCATTCTCTGCTGAGCTGCCATAAAATCTCCCTTTTCCTGGAAAAGGAAAAAAAAAAAAAAAAAAAAAAAAAAAAACCCTCCATAGAAACGCTGAAACACCTTTTGTATGTGATACACTGTTCAATAACTGGATTCTTTGTTTCTAACAAAAAAAATGATGGTGAACAAAGAGCAGTTTCAACAAAGCTCTGTTCCGATTACAGCAGGAACAAGCCCTATGGCAGACTCGAGGCACAAGGACTGACTTGGGTTACAGCAACTACAGCTGGCTGCAGGCCCAAGGCCAACACACAATCAGTATTCAGACCCACAGCTGGCAGAACAATCAGCTTTGTCTAAAACCTAAACTGCTTCACTCAGACATGATATTGTCATCCTCAAACTCGAGGAATACTCGCTGGCTGGTCTCTGAACAACCACCTTCTCTGTTCATTCTTTAGTCTATTGATGGTTTACCAGTTAACAAACAATCAGACCCACAGGTCAAAGTGTCTGCTTATGTTTGCAGAGGAAAGTGAAGTAAGGAATGTGAGGTAAATTGTCCTGAGAGATCAACGTAAGGTCTGGAAAAGTATTCACAAGGTTACTGTTAGCAGGCGTTTTATCCATTGCTGTGCAGTGAATTCTTTTGAGGTCACATGTTTAGTCAGTCCTGTGTACGGATACAGATGGGCTATTAACAAAGCATTCATATCAACTTGTGTCATACATGAAGCACACTTTCACCCAACAAAAAGCCTAAATTCAGTTTAGTTAAGCTTGAGTCATAAACAGTAAGATGGTAGCAGCAAGATTTGTGGTGGAGATTCTGTGAAAGGCTCGTAGCTGCCGAGAATTTAAGGATCTCTCAGCTGGTTGGTCACACTCTACTGAAAACCAATGTGTCAGTTAGTTATTGGCTTTTGCTCTCAGTCACTCTCCCCGTGGCTACTGTACATGTCTGCTCCAGTTTGTAGCAGCTACCTAAGGCAAGGCAGTGCTGTAACAGTGCTTTTTATTCAAAAACACACCAGTCTGGGATCGAGTGCCAACTGGACACCCTGTGTCCCCTATCACAATTTTCTTCCATATGAATTATATATAAAGTTCAAGGAAATTCCCTGCTGCATGTTTATTAAGTTAATGAATAATTCTGCTAAATTACTGAGATTCCAACTATTGAGCAAAATAATCATGACTATGGTTTTTGTGCTACAGCAGCACTAAAAGCTCACAGGCTCAAATTTATTTATTTTTTTAAGTATCCCTGTAGACTGTCAGTTTAACATTAATCAAGAAATGCAGATTTGGAAACCGTTCTGATAGAACTGAGAGAAACCTTGGAAAAAGAAACCTCTAGATCACATGGTGTTTTAGATAAACATGACGGTGAATGGTCCTTATTGCTGCTTGTATGCTGCGAGAGAAAGACTGCCTTATGTAGGTGAACAGAGTTGAGCTTTCTGCAGGGAACAGACACTTACAGTTTAACACAACGTTACGCAGTTTCATGCCTGCCCACAGGCTGTTTCCACATGCATCTGCACCAACCTCACAGTAGAGCAAGGATAACAGGCAAACACACATCGTGCAGACACAGACACACACAGACACACTCAATTGTTCCAGCAATAAGACAGACACAGGGAGCTGGGTGGCAGGAGATAAGGGCCGAGGTGAGCGAGGGTTGGAAAGAGGTGCAACCAAAAATGAAGTAAACATCAATAGTAAGTGTCTTAGCTGGGCTCTGGGCCACTACGAGCAGCTAGAAGAGCTTAAGCGTGCCTTGGCATAGATTTTGGATATATGGAGCCGCACCAGAGGGATGTTTTTCCACATTCTTTCACAAGAAAATCTTGATGTCGCTGTTAAAAACACTTAACTGAGCTAAATCAGAAAGCATGGCACATACTGTTTGCATTGTCTCACCGTTCCAAGCGTTTGCTGATAACTGTTTGTGTTTCTGCTTTAAATTATGGTGAACTATGTTTCATTTGAAAGCAATTAACTACTACAATCAGCCCCAAACCCCTGTATGTTCGACAAAGCCTTTAAGGTGCTGATTCAGCATTAGCATAGTTTCAATATGTTTGGGCCATGCTGCCACTCTGATTGTATCCCTCTGGCCTCCATACTGATGGTGCCTTCTCCAGGGCCTTGTTGCGTTTTCATCCATGCCCAAGTATAATCTTCTCACCAGTAATCATGGTGAGCCTCAAGTTAAAAAAGCCTCTAAGGCCAGTGGCCCACAAGCAGCAGATTACAGCAAATCAGAAATTAAACCCAGAAAGAAGGCAGGCACTGAGAATGAAGAGAAGCAAGCAGAGACCCTCCAGAGCTAAGAGCTTTGCTGTTTCATTAATGCTGATGAACTTAATTCAATCAATTCTCTGCAAGACGTCACTGTGATGGTAAACAACTCCTAATGCCATCTGCAGATGCCACTGCAAGAAAGTAGTTTTCTTCGCACACTACCTTAATCCTTCTGCAGATTTATCTGGGCTAAAGAAACGCTCGACTTTTAAAGGCCAAATCAATTCAGAGACTTATGTTGTGGATATGACAGGAGTAAGGTTTACTTTAGAAGGCAGCGGCACATTTTCGGAAATATCAAATATCATAAATACCAAAAAGCGAGAGAGAGGGGAAAAATAAAGAAGCTGTTTAATAAAACAAAACCTACAGCCTTTTACATTTAATTGTATCTGCCCTCAGAATTTATGCCTCCAGGCTTAGCAGAGGATGGGAAACAGCTGCAGACTTATCTAGATTTCAGTTGTGAGCTATTACACAGGGAGGTGGACAAATTAATAAACAAGTTCAGTTTTATCTTGACAAAGAAGAACAAGAGGGTGGTTTCAGGGAAGGCCAAGAGTAAATTAAGTTCTTATCCGAGTAGAGTTTTACCTGTTGTCATTAAGCTGTGTGTATCGAGGCTGGGGATCTGGATCACCATCGTTCACATCGTAGCTGGCATCCGGGTCCTTAGAAAGGACAGATTGTTTACTGACATTTTTATGAACTTAAAAAGCATGTAAGTGTTAGAAACGTTACTACAGAAAAATAAAAGCACGGCACCACTGCAGAATTAATTTGAAAATCCTTAGAATAGCCCTCTATTGTAATTGTACAAGTAGAATGGAAAAAAAACAAAACCTTAGCAGGTGCTACTCAGGAAGTGCTACTCACATAGTTCTGCATCAGGTCAGGATGGTTCTTCTCGATTCCATCATCCAAGATTGACACCACCACACCTTTACCTGTGTAGCCCAACTGCCATGCAACTTTAGCATTCAAGTCATGGCGGTTGCTGTTGTACTGAGGGGCAGAGAGCAATGAAATAAACAGAATTTAGCCATGAGAAAAATATCAGTGGGATGACAATCAGTTTTAACCAGATGTGAAAAGGACACCTTTAATAAAAACAAATTAATAAAATAAGAGCAATTTAACATGTTTAGGTGAAGGCTGAGCTTTTTGCAAAGTTGTTTTTTGTTTTAAACCATGTTTTATTAATACCTGGTAAGCCAGAGATATAGTGAAGTGGAAAATAGCAATGATCATTCAGTATGCTTTTTGATGGGCTTTCAACATTCAGCTTGACCTTTGGTCAAAAGCCACGTCTTGCTTTCAACTACTTCAAAGCCCTTTTTATTTTCAAAGTGCATCATTAAAATATAATGTGTCTAGTGTAGCGTTTACTGTATTTTCCTCTTAAATTTCAAGCCCTTGTGAGTGCAGTATACCAGACAGAATTATTTTTATTCCTCAAGCTTGTACTGCCATTGACACCTTTAAACCATCGACAGGAAAATAAATTAAAACGTAAACGCTGCGATCTGCAATGCTGATTCAGACTGGAAAGGTCTTTTGTGGCTGACACACTTGCTGAATAATAAATCTGAGAGGCATGTCCAAGGTTTCACTTTGGATATTGTTCACCAAATCTTTCCCATCTCTCTTAATCTTAGAATATTTCGAGCAAATGTAGAGCTGAGCATGAGATCTGCCCATGATTTATCAATTGTACAAAAATGAGTCTAATCGGACTTTTTTCCCCTCTTTGATAAATATAAGCATTATTAAATATTCATTGTAACAGCAGATGCTGGAAACCCTGCCAACAGACCCACGCACACCCTCCTGTGGTCAGTCTGGTTCAGTTTTAATGAGAATCAGACTTATTTAGTGCATTGAGAGAAGAGCAGCACATTACTGATGCTCACGACCTCTTTGGACAATTGAGTATCACCAATATTATTCAAATCCACCCAATGCATTTTGCATAATGACAACCATTTACTTATTTTCTTCATTTTATTTCTGCAAGGCTGAAACAGACAGAAGTATAATCCTCTTCTGTGCTCTCCAGTGGATTAGCTGGACAAAAGGAATGATTAGAATCATTAGCTGCAGCCCTCGAAAGACACTAAAAGCACTCCCCCAACTTTCACATAAAACATATCTACATGTATCACAGACAGGTTTTTACTAAACAGTTCAACTCTTAAATGCTGTGAACTTGGCACATTTACTTATCAAAGTGCCACTAAATGTTCAAGCACAGTGGAGAACAGTGCGTTAAAGGGAAGACATTTTGAACAAGTGGTGAAACAAGCGTGCTTTGCATCACCATGAATAATCTTCTGCCTCAAGCAACCTCACAGTAATTGCAGGAAGAGTGAGGCTGAACAGAAAATCTCCAGAGTTGTTACTGCTGCTTTTAACAGGCCAGTGTATCAGTGGCATTCTTCAAGTCGAATGTGAAAATCAATCGACTGAAAACAAGCGCACTTCGAGATGAATCACCCCTCTCTCACTCCGCTTTTTGCTCCTTGTTGCTGTGCCGTTTATGGACCAAAGTAAACCATCAATTTCAAGAAACATGCCATTCAGAGCTGAGGGGAGCTCGGTGTGCGAAAGTATGCTATTGTTAAAGCTGAGTCCTTTAGGTAAAGTCACACTAGAGTGTCTTGTTCTACAAACAAGCCAGACAAACAGCACCCTCCCCGAAAACACACACAAAAAGTATATTGGATTCATACAGGTTTATTTTCAGACCCTGAGGAAATATCACAGCTCTAAATGTAATTACCTATATTGACTTTAGACAGATAAAAAGCTCTACTAGGCTGCAGCACAGAATTCTTATTTATTATTTATTTATTATTTTTCAAAGACAGACAGAAAAAGAAAAGGAAAAAACCCATGGCCTCTTGTTTATACTTACCAGGTACCACTGGTCTCTGAACTTGGGATCTAAAGGCTCTTCAAAAACATCCCTCTTTTTCCTCTGTTTTACCACCTGTTGCTCTGCCCAGGTCACCTAAACAGAGAAAGGACACATTAGGAGTTTAACAATGGTGATTCTTGAAAAATAAAATAAAAAACATTTTAACCACACTCAGAAAACAGTACAAGAAATTTAAATGAACTGGCCACGAGTGTCACCATGTCACATAAATTAATAGAGAGTCCTCAGCAGGACAACAGCAGACATGGTGAGATTAGAGGCACAGGAGCACTATGGACTCCTCACTAATGAGACTCACTGAATTCCAGAGCAGCTCAGGACTAATTAAAAATTTCTGTCTCACTTTGCTTGTGGGTGCACCTAGACAAGTATGCAAACCAACAACAGACAAACGGAGGCAGATTTTGAGCCAACGCCAAACAGAACAGTAACCAAGTCTGCACTGGGTTTTCAAAACATGGGAGCTCTATCAGGAATTGTTGACAGAAGCAGAATACAGTGAATATAAGCCTGCCTTTTTACACCCTCTGCAGAATTGTTCTTGCTGTACTGCAAAACGGCTGGTTACACGGGAACAGGAGAGGGGGAAAAATGTGTCAGAGGAGGAAGACAGAGAAGTGCCTGCTGCAAGGACGAGCACCTGATTTGAAGGACGACTAAATCGCAGCACACCCCTCTCCCCGCCTCTACAGATCACTAGAGACACAAGGCTGAGAGAAGCAAGAAGTAAATGAAGGTCACTTCAACAGCTACACTGAAGCAATGCCAGTTCAAAAAGTGACAAAAGGGAGGTATTTCACTTAAGGTATGTACGTGAGGTCAATCTATTCAAGCGGAAATGTTAACATCCAGATTCATCCGGGGTCAACGGGGGTGAAGTGTTACTGTGGCAGTTTACACCAGACTGAAAATAAGCACGCATATTTATTACAAAAAAAAAAAAAAAAAAGTGTTACCATACACAGAAAAATAAATGTCTACGCTTACTTCCTTTCCATTTTCAATTCTCTTGAAGTGAGATCAAGGTGGTGCAACATCTCAGACTAAAAGGTTACCATGATTCTCTCTCTCCAAGACTGTTATTTATATCTTAACAGCAAATGTCATGTTCTACACAGAGACAACATAATAAAGTATATTAAATATTGCTTCTCAGCACTGAATCAAATTCTATCAAATCTAAAAAAAAGAAGCCAATCAAACGAACCATTCATTTTGCAAGACTCACACAGCAGGTTATGTCCAGGGCAGCTGTGGCTCAGGGGGTCGAGGGGATTGTCTGCAAACTGGAGGGTTGGTAGTTCTGAATGTTAAAGTATCCTCAGGCAAGATACTGAACCTTGAGTTGCCCAGATGCATCCAAAGAACTTAGACATAGAAAAAAAACCAAAACAAAACAAACAAACTGTACTTTTTAGTGGCCCCCATTTGGCCACCCCTATGTAAAAATTCAGGAGCCATCCCTGCCTGTATCATGCGTGCTATTTGCTAACACTTGATGCTGATCTCTCCTCAATCCAAGCTATGTAGAGTTAGCAGCTTTGTAAAGTCCACCTGACAACCATCTCTTCTCTCTCTCACAACAAAGAGCCAACATTTAGTTTTGCCCTGAGAGAGAAGAAGTACTAGAAGTTGCCTATTGATATGAGCTATTGGCTAATGCTTGTAATTTGACTTAGTAGCAGTTAGTAGATATTTGGTTTTATACCGTTTTTGACCTTAGGTTAGAGAACTGTCTTGCTTTTGTTTTTTGTGTTAGTCTAGTGTTGGGTTGGTTTGAAGCCAAAAAGATGTCTAGAAGCAAATAAACTGCTCATCTCTAGACAGGAGATTTAACAAGTACCCTAATTACTCCAAAAAGGGCAGATAACAGTACAGTTTAGAGAAATAAAGCCAGCTGATGATATGCAACGTCTCTCAGTCACTCTAATATTGGCTTCCTAAGGAAAAGGGCACAACTGACAAAAAAGGATGTCTACAGTCAGTTGTACATCGTGACCAATTTGTAATTTTCAGTCATAAAAAAAAAAAAATGACATTTTCTCCTGCGTCATCACGTGGTTCTATGTGACTTTCCCTTCTTCGTTTTCTGCAATGTTTTTATCACACCTTAATCTTGGTTTCACACCTATGCAGGGTCGGTGGTTGTTGTGCAACATTTCCACAATGATTCTCTTCAAACAGATCAAGATTCTTGGAAGACAGAAAATGTTTGCAAAGTCTGATGCAACACAGGAAATTCTAAAATTTGCAACAGAGGATTTTCACTATAAACATGGTGTGTGGAGTGTATACTACTAGATCTAATCTCATCAATTAATGCAAGTCATAGTTCAAGTGTATGCCTTTGGTGCCCTTGAAAGCTATTCACATACACAAAACCATGCAAAAGCAATATCTGACATGCCAGAGAAGGCATGCCACCTTTATCAAACTCTATACATTAAAACCAATATAAAATTAATGATCCTTTTAGGGTCTTTTTCATCTTTGCATGACTAAAAGAAAACACTATGTTTGATACAAACAGCAGCCACTGCAGTTTAGAAATCAGTACTTGTCCCATTAGCTGTTAAGTTTGGTTAAAACACAGGGTTAATCTTTCCTATGTTAGTCATAATAGATGACTGCCAAGTCATACACACTCGACTTCCAGCAAACATGCAGAATAGCTTCCCTGCAGTCGTTACAGTTCCTGCTCCTTTCAGCTTCAGGCATCTCAGTGACACCAGTTATTTCCAGCTAATTTGTGCAGTCAGTCATCTTAATGTCACACACAGTTCTTGGAAATGTCCATCAAACTGAACAAAGACATAATTTTCCACTAATTAATGTATTAGAGAGGAGTACTTTAGTTCTAGTCACAAGGAACTGACAGCAGAGATTAGTGGCCCAGGCGTGTCCATAAACTATGCACGCAATGAGGATGCAGAGTTTTAGAAATGCATCTCCCCGCTGACACCTTACATTATTTACCAATCATTTTTAATAGCGTGTCTTTTCTATAAATTGAGCATCTCCATACTTAAGTAAACAGTGAACAGAAATGGTGTAAGTTATATACTTTTTCAAAACCAAACTTGGAACAGATTCCTACTTTTTCCTGGAGTGTAGCAAGCATTTCCACTTTCTACCTTTTAAAAAGAGTCTTTTGAAAACCTTCAATAGTCTGTGACAGAACACAAAGTATCTATGAAGTTGTCAAATGGGCACTTTTATTAAAAGCAGGCTTTGAAAATTAAAAACTGTCTATCTCATACGCCCAGACCGGCCAACGCACAACTAATGTTTACAAACAGACTGCCTTGGCTCATGTTTAGGTGGAGAGTCCTATCTCTGCAACACATAGGCTCCCCACCCTTCCCATCTTACCCAACCACTGCTTTGCCCTTCATTATACAAACACAGCATCCTCCCACAGGGACCAAGTTGGAGCCTCAAATGAGGAATCATTCCTGTAAAGGAATACAGTAGAGTGCCATTCGTATCACACCTCAGTCACAATGTCATTTATGTTTACAGAGCTGTTATTATTCTTGACATAAAAAGCCTCAACCAGCCAAACCTATTACAGCAAATCCAGCTTACAGTGCTCTGTGTATGCGCGCATCTTCTTTTTCTTCATTTCATTATTTTGTTGAATAGAAGTAAACTTCCCAAACAAACCAAAAGGAAAAGCACAGACGGCATAAAACGGGAAAGCTGAAGTCGTGGAGGTAGTAGATAGACCCAAGCTTTAAATCTTGAACAGACCCTATTAACAGTGCTCTCAGCTCCGTCGTCATTCTATGAGATTTGGCATAGGTCCAGGTGCTTTTGTAAGTAATTAGATGCTCTTCAAAGAGAGTTTACTGAGCCTTTTGTTCAGGCTTCATCTCAATCAGTTTAAAAGCTGCAGAGGGCCTTGCTAAGATTTAAAATTCCTTTTATTTGAAGCATTTCTGCAATATTTTATGGAAAAACACTTGGGCTGATGCAAATGCAAGTCTGACCTGCCGGTTTTCAAGCTCTAATCAAACTATTCATTACAGGAAAGTTTAAAATGTGTAGCAATACTAATACGTTTGCAAGTTAATGATAATTGTGCAAAGCTCTACTGATAAAATAAACTCATGAATACTAATCTGACCATCGTGAACTAGACTGGAGGACATGAAACTGTAAGGCTCCACTTTCTCTGAGTTGCTGTGGGGGAAAAAAGGATTCAAAAACAGGAAATGGAACACCAGCGTTAAAGGAAATCCCAAAGAGGGAGGTGGACCACTTCTAACATGTACGCAAACAAACCCAGCAGAAGTTGTTCTACTCCCAGTGTGCACCTGTACTGCAGAGATGCAGTGTGTGGCCAGAGATACTTCACGGCAGATTTCATTTCATTTCTTCCGAGGCAGGAGTAGTTTTGATGCACATAATGATTCTGCAGATGCACCTGTCGAGATTACGGTAGCGGGCATTAAATTTCGAGGTTTACAGAATAGACAGGACACAATTTAAATGCAAATACATTTATATCGTTTCCAGAGACTTGTAAAAAAAAGCTCCTCTTTGCTTTCATACAACTTACGAGGACAGGAACAGTGTTGAGAAGCTGGAGCCAGATTATAAAAGTAGTATTATTCACAGTTATGTATCATGTTTTTTTAGTCAGTTTTTTTCAGTGAAACCCAGTGCACACAGATCACTGTGATCCAGTGTCAGGGAGAAAAAACAAACAAACAAACAAAAACCCATCAGCATTTAAATGAATAGAATAAAATATATGCAAGTATAATATTATATTCTATATAATATTATAGTTTTTTTCCTTTTCTGCATAATTTAGAATCCACTGCAATCAGCTGGAAGTTATGATTCAACTCTTGATTCCTGCATGTGATTCGGTCTGAAAGTCACCCTAAACTCTCCTGTCACAAAAACAGAAGGTCATTTCCAGCTCCTTCAAAGATTACACAACAACGGGGCAAAAAAATTAACATAAAATACTATAGGAAACCCACTGAGCTGAGCTTAGAGCTGTAATAATTGCTTAATTAATGGATCAAAGGATTATCTCAGGAGGTAAAATGGGTCGCTCATTAATTACAGGGTTGGTGGTTCAGTTCCGGCTCCCTTTTTATGCACCCCTCAGGCCAGACACTGAAACTGGCTTCGGATGGTCACCCCAGCATGTCGCACAATAACCTGCTGCTTTAGCTACATGTGAAGTTGAGGCATGTCATATATCTATAATCCAAATTGATTGGTACACTAGTTGATGTTTGCATTTATGCTTATGGGGTCAGTAATTTAGCAACTTTAGTAGTTAGCAGATACAGACAAAAAGAAAGTTTACTACAAAGCTGCCATGTTTGACGAGTTTTTGTATTTATTTATTTTTTTTATATTGATTTGGTTTTAAGTAGAGATGGCACGATACCACTTTTTAATGTCCGATACCGATATCATAAATTTGGATATCTGCAGATATCGATATGAATCCGATATAGCGCATTTAGTAATCAATAAAACAGTTTTTTATAAATATCTTGCTGCATTTTGTATAAGTTCATACTCTAGTTTTAAAAAAAACAAGAGATTGAAGCTATTCTGTTATACCTGTATGCAAAAAATACACTCTACCCAAAACATTTTATAGTTCAGCAACACTGATCAATCTAATAAATTTAAACCTACACCGTCCTCCCTATTCTGGTATTTTAAAGAGTACTTAGTGGAAATATTAAGCAACCTAACTAATAGGGTTGCCAACTCCCAGCAAAAATATTAGGGAACCACCCCCGCCCTTAATGGATGTATCCATCCATCCATTCGCTTCCGCTTATCCTTTTCAGGGTCGCTGGAGCCTATCCCAGCTGTCATAGGGCGAGAGGCGGGGTACACCCTGGACAGGTCGCCAGTTTGTCGCAGGGCTAACAATGGATGTAATCAACTTTAATTTAATGCAAGTGTAAAACAAATGCACAGAAATCAATTATTTTTCTACAATATTTAAATAGATTCAACATCTCAGGAAAAAGTACTATAGCTTACTAGGGTGTATATTAGACTTATTAGTTACTATATACAATAATGGATTTCTATACATTTAATCAGTTGGCCACTTTTGTTGTAAGATTCAGATAATTATTTATTTATTAAGTTTTTAAATGACATAAAGAAAAATATTTATTTGTGCCCCCCTTTCTCTGTTAATGCCCAAACTGGCCCCCGACAAAACTTTGCTAGACCCGCCCCTGCACAGTTACCAGCCGTCAGCTATGTAGAAAAGGATCCTGCTGTTATTTGTCTCTCAGAAACAGTTCATAACTTCCCTTCAACTCATTCATGTCACCTAAAAGGTAAACCTGTTTCTCCATCACCTGTTCAGCTCTGATGATTCAGTAAGAACATCTCCTGGTTTCATCTTCATGTTTCCCTCTCATATCCAAACCGATGTCATGACCAGCAGCTTTTACAGCTGTGGCTCCAGCAAACATCAGCTGATACTAGAAAGTAATATTAAATACATTCTAACAGCTTATCAAGCTTAAACATGCTGCTGTTGTTTATACGCTGTTCTACTCTTTCTGGTGCAAAATGGGTGATAAAATGGGTGATAAACGTCTCTTGTTTGTGATAAACAAACAAGAGACTTGCGGCAGAAGAGCCGATCAGCTGATCATTGATCAGTTTCATGTTTGAAGTAATAACAGGAGAGGAAGGAGGAGTGAATGAGAGAAGTAGATGCAACTGCACAGCAAAGACAGAATAACTCCAGCTTTGTGTCTTAATTCTAGCTGAAGTACGGGACAAATCGCTTCCTTTTCACCTCAATATGGAACTCCAATGGCCAGTCTAGCTGTGGCTCAATATATCAGTTGTTAAGCTTAACGTGGAAATACTATGCAAACATTCAGGGATGAACTTACACACTTGCTTTACTTCTCTGGGACCGTTTTCGCCAAGATGAATTGCCGCGGTTAGGAAGCATGTAGCGAGGCTCCAAATGCTCCAACAGACCGCCAACAGCCACTCTATCACGTGACACTTACTGCTCCGATGCACCGATCTGGGATACGCCAAGTAACGTGTTTTGTGAGGTGATTTTGTGATACTTCGGATCAGATTACATTTTTTATTTCTCTCCGATATCCGATCCAGTAATTTAGGTCAGTATCGGACTGATACGTAATATCGGATTGGTCCATCTCTAGTTTTAAGTGTCTATTTTCAAAATGAACGATTTTCTTTTATTTAGAAGCATTAAAAACAATCCTTCAAACATTCTCTTTCTCACTTGCTTTCCCACAGCCATGAATGCTAATTTCACACCCTTCCCTTTGTCCCTTCCAGTGGGGGGTAGGACACTGACTCATTTTCACACTAACCTCAAACTCCTACAAAAAAAGCAAGAAAACACAGACATGTGAATTTACAAATTACATCAGTTAAGGAGGAGGAAGAATCAGGTCGATAGAGAAGTGCATGTTCACCTTCCAAGCCCTTGAGTAAATGAGGGAGGAGAAAAAAAAAAAGGGGGGGGGGGGGGGGGGGGGAGGAGAGGAAATTGTTTGGACTGACAAACCAGAACCAGAATAAAGATCTTACATTTTTTTTAAGTTAGATTATTATTACAATGCCAAACAATAAAAACAGAATGACTTTAATATTGAACATATGGTAATAAAATGCAAGAAAATCTGCCTGCACAACATAATGGGGTTGTCATCCGTTTTATCAACCTAATTGTTCAATATGTTAAACACGTTTCTTCCCCATTATCCCAGCCCATGTACACTGAACAGCTACTTTATTTGGTACACAGTGGTTTGCCTACGGAACTGCTTTAATTCTTCATAGCATCGTTTCAACAAGGTTGCTGGAAACGTTTCTGAGGTTAGACAAAATCAATGTGCAAAACCAACCGAAATTGACACCAAAGCACAGTTTGTTCACGCCAGCAGATGTGATTCTCTTTCGGTTGTGTGGGAAAATCCCAGCCTTTCTGAAATAGTCAGACTGGCCTGACTGACACCAACAATGATCCAAAAGTCACTTAAATGAATTTTCTCCCTCATTATGACGCTCAGTTTAACCTTTGTCTTGATCGTACCGACATGACTAAATGCACCGAGTTGTTGCCATTGGACTTTCTGATTAGGTATTTGTATGAACAAGCAGTTGAAGAGATGTACCTAACAAAATGGTTGGTGAGCCCACACAAGGCACTAATCTTATTAAAAAACAAACAAACAAAAGCACCAGTGCCATTATTTAGGTTTGTGTATGGAAATAAAACTAGTGTAATATTTGTGTTTGTCTTAAAAGCATTTGTTTATCTGTTTATGTTCTTATGAACTTAGCAAGAGTTTATGTTCCCCCATTTCTGACATTTTAGATGACAACCCACAGCAAATGATTTTAAGAGATGGCTTTATATTTGAAAATAAATAAATAAATTTTAAAAAAAACTACATCCAAAGTAGGATTTATAAGCTTTAAAAGGAGCCCAGAGAGTGCGGTTTACTAGGTCAAACACAATTCTAAAGCCCGATTCACTACAAAGTTCTTCCAAAATGCCAAAAAATAAACCCCAACACTGCAAAAATCCATCACACAAAGAGCGCTCTAGCATAAAGCAGCAGTTTCAACACTTCACACCTAGTCAGTCACCATTACATTAGAAACCAACAGACTTCCTTTGCATGCATGACTTTAGCACCAAAAACAAATGTCTTACCTTGGGATCGTTTAGTAGACGGACGTGCGTCCCCCTGTGATCCGACAGTGATCTCTTCACCACTGTGCGATGCCGAAAGTGATAATAATCGCCAAATACCTGCAGAGATGAGGAGATATGATCCATTATCACATCAGAGCCATTTAAGTCTCTCTGTAGTCTGATAACAGCTCTTCATATGATAATAGGTTCAATAAAGTATGAAATCACTGTAGTCTCTATCCTTTCATATTCTCGACCAATAAATCAATATTTTCAGGAAGATCACAACTGTGTGTACAGAGCCAGTGCAAAGTCAGGCAACACGCAGCTGGCAGTTAATTTATAAAATACACAGGTATTGGTATGACCTTCAGACCAGTTATAGAAATATTTCATAAATATAAACATATGCTCATATAAAGAGTACACATGGTTACATAAAATTCTTAAAGAAAAATGCAACATAACAGATGATTTAAAAAAAAAAAAAAAAAAAATACATGTTTCTATTTACTACAGTCCATCTATAAACCCATTTTGGCCTGGCTTATCTCTCCCATCTTTGCAACCATTTCTCTCCACATTTTGCAGCACCTAATTAGGCTAATGGGCTGCCAGCAATGCATGACACGATGTACTCGCATTGTTTGTGTAAACCTACCGCACCCCACTCATGGTACCACAAACTTGACTTACACATTACTCATTGGGAAATCCTATACGTGACCCATATTCCTCTGTAATCAGTCCATTAATACAGTATGAACCTAGGTTATTAATATTGAGCAGCAGCACACTTGGGAGAACAAGTTGTCTAAGCAAATGAAAAACACTTCACATCACAGCAGAGCAGTTTCAGAGGGAAAGAAACATGGTGGCTTTGTTTTACTTTATTTTTTTAAAAAAGGTATATATTTAAAAAAAAAAAAAAGAAAGAAAAGAAGAAAAAAAAAAAAAAAACACTATAATAACCCATTATCACACTGATCCTTGTTTTCAAAGCCCCGCATTATGAAACGATTCAGTATGTTATAGAAACAATGCAATTAAACATTTTTTAAAAAGGGCTATATTTAGTAATGAAAGTAAAATGTTCTCGGGTGGTGGTAATGAGGCGGTGCCTGTAATTAAGCTTTTTTTTTTTTTTAAAGTTTAGTTTAGGATTTCCAAAGCCAGTTTTGAGTGTTAAAAATGTTGATGGGTAGCCTTAATTAGGAGTGGAGAACAACCATATATAATCAATGTGTCTGCCTGAGCCCGTTAGTCACTGCGCGCTACATGGACTGTTGATACAGTCTAATGAGTGATGACTAAATAAACTAACTAAATGAATTAATGGTGAGAATCTACACATCCCAAAAATAAATTAATTGACACTGAATCCAATTTTATAGTCCATTACCAATTTAAATCATCTTTCAATAAAAAGAAACTGACTCAAGGGGGAGGTTTAGCTTGCTTTTGTACTAGTTCTCTACTGGTGTTTTGACTTTCTGATCAATTATTAAAGCAAATGTACTCATCAGTTAGAGCAAAAATTACCAATGAGTTTTGGAGGAAAAAAAATACCCATTTATGTTCCAACTAATCAAACAATCAAAAAATGTATTGAGTAGCAGCTGATTTTCCCCTTCCTTATGTTTCTCCTCAGTTTCCCTGCTTGTTCCCGCTCGGCATTTGTGTGATTTCTCTCCAGCTGCCACTTGCACACTCTTGCACTGATCCACTAATCAACCTCCGGCTGGATACATTCCGGCTCTTCACTCGATTATCTCACACATTGTGCAGTTAGCCAATGTGTTCCAAATACAACGGACAGCTTCTAGTTCAGTTTTTTTCTTGTGCTACCAAGCCTGCCAGCCCTGCCCCCTCTTCCACATCCACTCATAAGCTCAAGTGCCAGCTACGCTCTCCTTCCTGCTCGCTCCACCTTAAGCAGTTTCCTTCCTCATGCTCATCCTGGCAATGGTACTGTACAACAAATTCAGTTCAACTGCTCATTCTGCTGGAGTCCTGCTTTTGGTTCTCATTCGGCTTCTTTATATTCTGAACCGTTAACTAAAACATACTTACACATTTTTTTGTGTGTGTTGTGTGTCCCAGTAGAGATTGGTGTTGAGCTAAGGTAGTGCAACACTCCTCAACTCTAAAACAGATACGGCTCAGCCTACCAACCTCCTCTGCTCCCATTTAATCACAGTAAACAGGCCAATTCAGCCTGGCTGACACAAAAAGCTCCTGCACACAAAAACCAAAGGACAATAGGGAGGCAATAAGCGAGAGGGAGGACACACTTTACAGTGATATTTAGCTCAGAGGTGGGACTACCAAAACCACAAGTCTCTGTGTGCAAAAATCATTAAAGAACAAGTCTGGATATAAAAGGGGAGAGAACACTGACAACCAAAAGGCATTAGCCGAGCCAACCAACCCTTTTCTGAATAAAAGAATGAAAGCAGGTAGCGTGTCCATTGTGTTTGCCAAGATAAGAGCCTGGGAGGCTGGACACTGATCAAAGACATGGGCAAAGAGTGGCAGGATTCATTAAGCAACCTTAAATAACACCAACATCAGTGAAAAGACTGGCTGAATGGAATAATTGAAACTCATTGCAATGATTGTCAAAGAAGATAAACAAGGTTAAAAACAAAACAAAAGAAAAAGTCACTGTTATCCAACTTGGGAAACCTTTTAATTAAATATATGTGTCTGAAATTTTTATTTCCATAGGTCATAATTATTTCACTTTAAGGCATCTTGTCATCAGATTTTTAGGAAATTTGCAAAGTTATGCCAACCTCCCTACAAAAAAAGGAAAAACAAAAGAACGCCAATCTGGCCTGTGATTAGTTTTTGGACAAAAACACCTTGCATGCACACACATACTCGAGCAGGGACAAAAAGGTCAATTCCCCTGAAAACATCTCAACTGTTACAAATGTATGCGCACACATACACTCACCCACACTTAACCAAAGGAAATCCATTCCAGTCCTGTTAAATGTCTACCCTGCAGCTTAATCATCATCATCAGGCAATCAGCAACAAATCTTAAGAGCTTGTGTTTAACAATTTATCTCAGGATCACACTGTTTCTGTGGGGTTTTAACTGCTTTCCACTGAGAGAGAAAGGGCCATTTACAGCAAAGACACTCACGTGGAAAACTGATCTGGTCCACAACTTCTGATGCGATAAGCTGGGCACCGCTGGAGCACAACAGACTTAACCAGTGCTCACCTAGTGGCCTGTTACTAAAGTGAGGCATTAATCCATCAACCTCATTAATATGCATAGTAACAGACAGTGGAAAATTACTGTCTGCTGCTTTGTTTGCACGTTGGCTCCCTCCTCAGCTGCCAAATTTACCTTTTGGGCAAAGCACTTATTGAAAGGTTTGGTATCTCATCTCCAGAGGCTGTTGACACAATTATGTTTTACAAAGAGCCAAACAATGTCTGGAGACAAATTGGGAAAGAGGTTTGGGGCTGCAATAAGACGATAGCAAACAGTTTCGGATGCTGTGAACATCGAGCCTGTGGATTTTTGAAAATCCCATTCAAGGGGGAGCCATCATTGTGGTTCAACTATGGACACAATGTAGGACATTACCATATTTTGCTCGTGCATCAGTGAGCAGAGATAAATTGAAAAAAAATTAGACTTTCATAGGACAAGTAATCATCCTAAAATAGTTCAGCAACTTGTTTATTTAATGAGGCTGAAGTCCAATTACTCGCTGCGGTGAATGGGCAGAACAGGGCACAGATGGCCACAGTGGCAGCTGGATATAACAAACTGTTTCTTAAAAAAAAAAAAAATAAATGAAATAAAATAAAGACAACAACAGAGTAGACAGACCAACCCGAGCTCCCCGCACACACCTGAAAATGGGCTTTCACAGCTGGTCTATGTTTCTGCCAAACCGCATTTAGTCATTACATGTTCTCTCCTCATTGTTTGCCCCCTTAATTATTTTCCTAGCACACGGCGTCTCTAGTTACTCATTAACCTTTAGTTTTATTTGGCAACTATGCTATGCATTTACTTAATAAGAACGCAAGCTAAATCATCACCACAGTGGCTCAATGGCACTGTTGCCCCACAGGAAGAACAGTGTTTTGAAACCTAGCCACAACAAGGCTGTTTTGTATAAGATTTGTATGTGCTCTGTGTTTGCATAAACTGCCTCCAGTTTTAACCCATCCTATGAGGATCTAAATGCAGACAGCAAACATTTTGCACAAGTTAAAGAAAATTACTCAAAAAAACAAAAACAAACAAACAAACAAAAAAACAACAACACTTGCTTCAAACTTCAATTTAACATTTTTTGTTTTCTGTTGAAGAGCTGTAAATTAAGCAGTGGGTAATTTGACAAACAAAAAATGTCTAAATTAATATAATACAAACTGGAACAAACTGTTAAACATATGAAGCCTTACAAGGTAAAAGCAAGCTACCTTATTTATCAACAACCAATCCATTCTCAACAAGCTACCGCCCTCATTCCTCAGCTCTGTTTATACTGTAAACAGAGATTATAATTCTTGGCACAGTCGACCATTCAGTCTACACAAACTGTTTTGAAGAACTCTGATTAGCTCATTTAATGTTGAACAAAAAAAAGAAAATGGATTAAATACAGAATTGACATTTCTGTACAGAGGACAGGCTGATATAGGCAGTTTCAATATCTACACTTGAAAGAAAAGAAAATGACCCACAGAGTTAAGAGAGCCTAAGTTTAAGTGCTAATGATTTAATGATTAAGCTCATTTTGTATTATGTGTCTGGATGGGTTAATGTGCAAAACAAAGGTCAGGATGCCCTCCTTTAGCAGATGATTAACCTTCTCAGGGGTCTGCCACTTGGCTTTTGTTGGCTAGTTGGGGACCTCTGATGAACCCAAACACCTACATCCACCTGCTGGCAACACAGCAGGTGGATGTTGGCAGATTCTGTTCAGTAATGTAATGCAATACTTGAAATCCTCGTCACATTTTTACTTCTTGTTAACCATTGACTACACAGTAAATGCCAATTTTTTTATTGACTAAAATAAATAATATTTACACTGATGCAGTCAAATAAAATACTGATTCTCGCACCTTAAATTTATGGCAAGCCTCTATAATAACAATGCAATAAAACAAAAGAGGCAACTATTGTTTGCCTTCTAAATTACTTAATAAAAAACAAAGAAATATTAGCTCATTATATGCTCCTTTCTTATTGAGTCCCTGCAGAAATGACGGACTCAGCATCTCGGCCACTGCAGCACAACCTCAACTTTATAGAGAGGATGAGCGTGTAAAAAGTTTACAGTGTCATTGCAGGAGTGCTGCAGGGCTGGTAGCTCACGGGTCGATGCATGCTGTTCTCAGATGACTAACTCCTTGCAGTGTCTTTATGGTGCTGTGAAGGTAAAGTCAGAAGCGCAGGACAAGACACATACACAGCTGCTCTAACACCCCAAGTCCCAGCTGCACTGAGTTTGTACAGACTAACATAATCAATTATAGAAAAGCCAATACATCTGAGCAGTAGAAATCCAATCCATCTGTGCAATCGTGTTATGATATATGGAGATATATATGTGTATGTATACACACACACACACACACACACACACACACACACACACACACACCTTTAGGTATTTAGCCCCATTTGTGAATCACATTGTTTCCTCGAGTGTCTCCATGGTCACACATTAAAAACAAATGTCTGAAAAAGTGAAAGGAGAAAAAAAAAAAAAAATGCCAGAATGTTCTGGCTGAATACTGAAGACTTACTGTGAGACACTGAAAGCTGTCCTCAGGATGAAGTCAGATAACACGCTAAAAATTAGCTCATCCTGAGCACAACTACAACCAGCAGGTGCTGTAGGGAAAATGTCTGAGATACGCATTCATGAAAATATTCTCAGAAATGAAACAAGGTTCATTGGATGATGGCTGACCGCAAAAAAATACCTTCAATTATTAACCTTTATTTAACCACCAAGTAAAAATAATTCAGACTTTTTAAAAGAGCTTTGTGGGTCCAGATAGGCAGCATTGCCATAGCATGGTTTTTGATGCGATGAGTTGTTGAGTTCGAACCCAAGACCTTCCTGCTGTGAGGAAACATTGCCAACCACAGGACCACTTTAGCATTGTTCAATTCAATTTGATTTATACAGCACCAAATTACAAGGCACTTTGCACTGTGGGGAAAAGACCCTACAATGATACAACAATATACCCAGAGATGGTTGAAGAATTAATTCCTCAGCTGTCTTGGGACATGTGTGCAAAAATGTATCTGGGATTTAACTGTCACAGATAAGATGTTTAAAAAGCTATATATATGTGAAGGTCTTGATATTCATTGTGCTTTAGAAAAAGAGTGAAGTATGCACGCGTCACCATTTCCTGAACTGGGAAATTCATCTACTGAAGGTTTTGATGTACAACCAGCAGTATTCACAAGAAACACAAAGGTAAAGGCAAGTGCAAGATATGAATCATCCACGGCAGATGATTCAGACTAAAATAAATCCGCGTTTGTCCAACAGCCCATTTTTTTGTATTCATTCTGATAGCAGTGGTGGCACTGTAATATTGTTCATTACTCTCCCAGTAACATTTTACTTTCATTAATATTTAAAATTACGTCTAATTTATTTTGCTGTAAACACCTCCCAGGCAGCTACAGTGCATATATACATGCACACTTTTTTTTAAAGCAGTTCACTAATGCAATACAATGTCCCAAGCAGGCATAAAGTGATAGTCTAACTCGAGCAGTCGTCTTGCATTGATCCTTTTAATTGTTAATAACAGAGCAAAGAATTCCCTCAATCTGGACAAAAGATTCAATTAGAAGAGTGCAAACATGCTAAATTACTAATCGAAAAACTTGGCTGATGTGAAAACGTCCCTTCTTGTTAACTGAAAGAACTATACTGAAATAAATATCTATAATGTTAAAAAAAATAAATAAAAATAAGGCACATGTGTGATTATGCTCGTAGAACTTCTAACATGATGAACCTCTAATGACAATTGTGCACTCTCTCTTACAGCTGGGAAACAAACTACTTTTCATGATCAGCCTGCTGGAAATCAAAGATTGCCCCATTAGATTTGTATTAACAGTTGAGAGATAATCTCTTTAAACCCATCAACAACTCTCATGCAGATGCCTTGATGAGCTCTTCCTCATTAGTGGACTGTATCCATCACTGGTGTGCGTGCGTGCGTGCGTGCGTGCGTGCGTGCGTGCGTGCGTGCGTGCGTGCGTGCGTGTGTGATGAGGTGGGAGCATTGGGGCTGGGGGTGTCTGGAAAGGAAAGACATCTATACAGAGATGGAGGAAATTGGAGAGGGACAGAGAGGAAGCAGGCTTTTATCACAAGGGAGGCAATTCTATCAGTGGGAGAGCAGAGTGTATGATTGCTTCTGACACTGCGAGGGAATACCAAATCTAATCTGAGCTTTCAATCTGTATTAAAAAAAAAAAAAAAAAAAAAAAAAAAAAAGTACAGAAAACTGACCAAAACAGTTTAAATGGAGAAAATGATGCTCTTTAAAACCAAAAAGATACCAGGGAGTCATTTTGCGCTTCGGGGTTCTTCCTATTTTGCCCCCCTTTTCCAGCAAACTTCTATCTTTTGCGGTTATTTCGGTCTATTTCACAAATAAAAATTAAAAGTAGGTTTGAGTGAACAAAATCATACTGAACAAAACAGGTTTAATCTTTTGGTTTTAGAACGGTGGTGATTTTCCTCTTACTAAAACCTTTATTGGTGTCTGCAAAATCTCTATGCAGAAACAAATAATAATCCTGTTATTGTGTAAATACACTGTTGTGGCATTCTGGCTAAATAATTACTTAGAGACTGGAGCTCAAGGTTGCGAAGTTCATGAAAGACAAAAGGCGATACACAGCATTTATTCCGGTTGCAGTGCTAAAACAGTGAGCAACAACACTGCTGCCAAAACAGGAAGTAACTGGTTCTGTTGATACCTTCCTCGTCCCTCAAACATTTTGACATCTGTGCAGCCTTGTGTATTACAGTTTCTTTGAAGAACTACAGCTATAAAGAATGGATCATTACAACAAAATTTCTTTCCTGCTACTACATTGCTGTATAACTTGTTAATGTTCAGCTAAGCTTAACAGTTGGTTGTTTGTGACGATATATGTAGCGGCAGTTCAATGATATTGCCACTTATTTCAAAATAATTTGGTTGTGACAGTCATATTAACACAGTTATAAGGCAGTTGGTAGAGAGCCGCTTTGCAGGCTGTGCTGTACAGGTATACAAGCAGCTCTGCATAAATCACACCATCCTGCTTGCCTTGTTTTTGAATATATAAAGCTCATTGTGCCCGACGCTCCCTACCACAGTAAACAATACTCTGTGCAAGCAGCAGAGCCAAACCACATGACAAACTGCATATGGTCATTACTGTGGAAACAAATGCGTTTCCATTTTTTTCCCCCTTCATTTTTTGCAAAATTATCTAGTCTTATGAAACAGCAACATTTTCATATGATAACTGGCCATGTTCTAATGCAGTATGAAAAATGCCCCAACATGGTTGTAGCGGTTTGTCTGGGTTACCTGAAACATTCTTGATAGCACTCTACATGCAGCAAATGTACACTTTTTAGGAAATGGAGAAAATAATCCGCATGATGGGGTGAAATGTTTTGGGGGGTTTTCCCAGCTCTCAAAAAGGTCACACCATTTCACATTCATGAAGATTCTCTTCCCCCCTTAACACTGAACAAAGTCAAATCTGACAGTGCTGAGAAGAACAGAAGATGCACCATGAATTCACTGGCAGGTAGTTTGCTTCTCAGCCCCAAAGGCCCCCTGTCAGGAGTGCTGGAATAAAAGCTATTATATAAGGAGACATGAAAGCAGGGTGCAAAAAAATATATATCTTGGATTGGATGCCATTAATATGCACTGATGAATAACCATGAGCGCTGATATTAATTCTGCAATGAGTCAGATTACCGCACTGAATTAAACGATTAGGCTGAAATGTAGGTCTCATCACCTGGTTTCTGTTTTATTTTTATTTCCCTATTTTAAGGTCAGTTTATGATGTACATGCAGAGGTGATGTTCTTTACGGGGAGTTTAACAACTGAATCTGAAGTTAACAGTTGAATCTGAAGTTAACAGTGCATCTAAACTAGCAAAGTAGCACTTGGATTGTAAATTCTAAGACCACAAGGATGCGCGCGCACACACACACACACACACACACACCTACCTCTGTGCTCATTTCAAATATAATGTCAGTAATAACTTGTTGAATTTCTTCCCACCTTCCCCTCTTCCTTGCTCACACACACAGACTCTCTCACACACTCACTGAAGATGGTGCAAAAGGTGATTGCCAGTGGGACAGGGGCTAATAAGATTTAATTCTGCAGTCTAATTCTATCTCCCCTTTTAACTCACGGAGCAAAGATAGAGCACTCCTGCAAGACAGTAATACCAAACAGGCTCTCCCCCAACCACCACTGATGGACCGCTGGGGCCATGTGAGGAAGCTGCACTCTCTTAATTTCCATCTAAAACATTTCCATCACTGTCCTCTCCCTCCACAGAGGACTGAGCATTTTAGTCTCTGCACCTACCACACCACCACAGGTAGCTGAGCCCTCTGCACTTCAATTTAAAGGAGTGTCATGAGGGTCTCCCCAAGGTGCACAGCAGCTGCATTTTAAGAGTGACTTTGAGGGAAATTGTGAGGTGAAGGCCATTTCTTTAATGAAAACTGCCTTAAGTTAGAACATTTCTTGGCTATTTTTGATGGCCTTAGCACAATATGGAAACTCTAGGGCTTTGAAGACCACCTCTGTACTCTTAATGAGGAGTTCTGACACCTCTCTGTGTGTGTGTGTGTGTGTGTGTGTGTGTGTGTGTGTGTGTGTGTGTGTGTGTGTGTGTGTGTGTGTGTGTGTGTGTGTGTGTGTGTATGTATGTATGTATGTATGTATGTATGTATGTATGTATGTATATATATATATATATATATATATATATATATATATATATATATATATATACATACACACACACACACACTCTTACCTAAGTAAGTGTGTGTGTGTGTGTGTGTGTGTGTGTGTGTGTGTGTGTGTGTGTGTGTGTGTGTGTGTGTAAAGACATGGGTTGACGACCATTAAAATATTTTCCAGTTTTTCTAAGGTTAGAGGATCATCTCTCTCTAACAGCTAACTTCTGAGGCAAACTCAGTCATTGTGTTCATCAGCTCAGAAAAGAGCTTCAAGAGTTGCTCCTCTCAGACTTTCTAAGAACAATATTTAACACTGTTCATTAGACTGGGCTCATTTTGACCATTTTCTGAGTGTTCTGTTATCTTTGACTAGTCTGGACTCTATTGTGTGAACAACAAGTAAATTATTCACCCAGAATACCCTTAATCATTATTTGTTTGTTTATTCCAGTACATCCTGCTACACAGTGTTGGCATTAAATACTGCTGCCAAGGCCCGAGGCTGTATGCATTAGTCCATGTGTGAGATCGCCCTGTTATTCCACAACAGTCACTGACTCAGTACTTCTCAATGCGCCATATGGGAAGTCGGGTGAAAGCTCGCAAAACAAGACGCAGCACACATTTTGAACGGGGGAAGCCCTTAAAGCCTGTTTGTTACTGCTGCTTCCATGGAGACTGAGATTCAGTTTTGACAATCTGGTATCTTTTAAGGGGGCGAGAAGGGCAAGGGAAGGTGATAAAGTATTTGGTTTGTCAAAATAAGAACAGCCTAGGTGAGTAAGGAAAGGGATTATGCACACTGGAATTCATCCACAAGTAATGTGGTGTTATTTTTAAGTGCAGCAGGGCTTTTCAAAACATCACCCAAACTAGACACAACCGCTGTGCATTTGATATGGCATGCTTTGCAAACATTCATGATTTAAAAAAATAAATAAATAATAATGTTGAGCACATATTTCAGGCTGAATAGCCGTCTCATCAGTCATTACTTATCTGTACTGCCATTGTCTTGCTTGAGGAAAGACTACACGCTGGGGCTTTGTGCTTTTATGATGTTACAGTAAAGGTGCTAATTTGGGGGGAAAGTCTTCCTCATCAGTAATGGGCACCTGGTGCCTTATGGGCCACTACACACATGCACTCACATCTTTCATCCCTTTAGCTTAAATTTATTTCAACATCAATTTCACAGATAAACGTGCAGCAATAGGCAAGAAATTGATGGTGCCACAAAGTGTTCCGGCGACTACTCACACATATGTGCCAAAACACACACACACATAGTGAGGCTCATCAGCAGCAGTGCATAAATGCATATTACAGGCACACCCACTTTCTAGCTATCTGCAAGAGATTTAAAAAGAAAAAAAAAAAAATCTTAAGCTCTGCACTGATATCAAAGTTTCCCATAAATGAACTGCATCGCAACTGAACGGTACCAGGAAAAAGCCACGGACCATTTCTGAAAGCACTTTTGATATTTATCTGCTGTAAGAAACCAAAGGACATCCTGTAAGTAAAGGATCATTTCCCCGAATATCTCAGTCATCTTTAAAGTAGATAGTACAGGGAAAGCATTTTACACTTAGGTTTTATGTAGCGGATAATGGCTGGCTGGCTCTTCTAAGGAATTTTTGGGATGTCTTTTATATTCAAATACATTCAAAAGAAGATTAATAATCACAGTTCAACGCATCGACTTCTGAGATTTGACTTTCAAAGAAGATTTGTTCCCCCCCCACATCTAGTTAGAATAGTTAAGTATAAGCATAACCTAAGTCACATCCAGTCAACTTTATTGTGCATCTTCCAGTTTGCAAAGAACAAATCTGTCACATCACAGCATACGACACAAACATCCCCATCGATTCAATATCCAAAGGTGAGTTGGATGACATCCATTAAAAGGTTTATAGATCAGAAGGGACATAGAAACAAGAAAAATGTAGATTCCCAATTAAATTTACTCACTTGTAAACAGATTAGAGCAGGGGTCTCGAACTCCAGTCCTCGAGGGCCGCTGTCCTGAAGCTTTTCCATGTGTCCCTGTTGCAACACGCCTGAATACACTTAGTAGGTCATTAGCAAGACTCTATAGAATGTGACTGCATGCTGAGGTGGTGATTCAGCCACTGGATTCATGTTACAGCAGCTCATGAGTGAATGAACATGGTGCAATAAAAGTACTTTTAGAAGTATATTTTTCCAAACACTTACATTAACTTAAATTTACTTGAATAGGGTTAGGGGTTGCCACTTCAGCATGCAGTCAAGTTCTATACTCTTGCTAATTTTACTCATTTTACTCAGGCGTGTTGCAACAGGGACACATGGAAAAGCTTCAGGACAGCGGCCCTCGAGGACTGGAGTTCGAGACCCGTGGATTAGAGTGTTACCTCCAAAAATGATGTGCAACAAGGACAGGGTTTTAGCGTTCTCAGTCACCTCACCATTCCTATCCTTGGGGCATCATTGTGTCAAAACAGGTGACTTTTATACACAAGAAGTCACACTTGGTAATGGGTTGATCCGAAATCTTTTTAATACCCCAAGAATTGTATATTCATCAGTTTTCTTCAACTTCAAGCAAGAGCCTATACCTTGACAGTAGAGGTGGGAATCACCATACATCCCACGATACGATATTATTGCAATTTTTAAAAATATTTTGCGATATTCAGATTCTGTACATAAAGGTAAACTTTATCAATATTCATTTTATCTAATATCAAAGTCTCACACTCAGTCTTTCTCTCATTTCAGTCAGTTTTATTGTTGACAAACTGAACGGTTTGTATTACAGTCTAGTCCAACTTAACTGAATGCAACCATCTGGTACAATTATAGCTATTCTGAACTATGCAATTTATGAAAACTATGCAGCCCCTTCAGCAACTGAAGAATTTGAAAGTAAATTAAAACAAAATATAATTCTACATTAAATAAAAAAGTTTTAAACTTAATTAAAATAAAACATGTCTTAAATTAAAATAAGTAAACTGTCATGTTTATTGCTGCCAAAAAACAAGTTAAACACATTTGGACAGTGAAGGAATGTCAGGATTCTTGCTCAGAAAAAGGAGCTGATCATGTTCCATTCCACAAAAACTTTTTTGGTAACAAAATATCGATTTCTGCTGTCCTTGTATCGATACATTATTAGCAAACAAAATATCACGATACTACACAGTATGGATTTTTTTTCCCCCACCCCTACTTGACAGGTCACCAGGCCTACCTTGACAGCACCATTCATACTTTCATTCACACCTATGGGCAATTTTAGATTCACCAATTACCCTAACCTGACTAACTGCATGTTTTTGGACTATGGGAGGAAGGCAGAGTACCCAGAGAAATTATGCAAACTCCACACAAAGGCCAGAGAGTGAATGTTAACACAGGACCTTCTTTTTTGAGGGAACAGTGCTAACCACCATGCTGCCCTACACAAAGTTGTATGTACTTCCTAAACCTTACCAAGTTGTCTTTACTGCTACAGCTAATCAGTAAACTTACAGACTGCAGATTTAAAAATCTAGTAACCCGATGATATATTAGCCATTATTTTTTCCCCTTTTAGATGCATGAAACAGATTCCCTAACATTTGTTACGTTATTTACTCTGGCCAAGTTGGCTTCTGTTGTGGTGCTCTAAACACTCATAACACTGTTGAAAGCCAACACCCTCCACATCTTCTCTTTACTTATTGTGTGGATGCCGTAGTGAGATGAGCATCCGTTCTCAGACTGGGAGGCCCGGGTTCAAATCCCGCTTATGTCAACATTTCTTTCAGTTAACAGTTAGACTTTTTTTTTAACTCTTTTCAACACAAATTTCAGCTTTTTCACCACTTTTCAGCACAAATACCAGCTTTTTCAGCTGTTTTCAGCAAAAACCTCTTTTC
This sequence comes from Aulonocara sp. 'chitande type north' Nkhata Bay, assembly GCF_057382095.1. Lineage (NCBI taxonomy): Eukaryota > Metazoa > Chordata > Actinopteri > Cichliformes > Cichlidae > Aulonocara > Aulonocara sp. 'chitande type north' Nkhata Bay. The sequence continues at coordinate 18,302,740 of NC_141344.1, forward strand.
AGCAGAATTCTGCTCATTCAACTCTTTTCAGCAGAATTTTCACCTCTTTTCTGCCCAAATTCTGCTTATTCACCTCTTCTGCAAAATTTTCAGCAGTTTCACCTCTTATCAGCACAATTCTCAGCAGCTTCTGCTCATTTCAGCAAAATTGTCAGTCTCTCCACCTCTTCTTTGTGAGAATGAGGTTGGTGCTGTGAGATGAGTAGCTGCCTTGAGACCAGAAGGGCCAGGTTCGAATCCTGCTCAGGGCAACATTTTTTTTCAACTTCATACTTTTTCAGCTTTTTTCAGCAGACATCTTCAGCGTTAAGGCATCCACACAGCATTTTCGCAGGAAATGCAAATTTTTCTAGTTTTAATCTACTGTCCATTATAAATGCCAACATGATATATTGCCAAACACCCAATATTGGCTGATAATATCAGTCTGCAGTTAAACTGGTCAAGCTCTAACAACGAGTAGAAGTGAAAGTAAAAATGTGTGGGCACCCAAAGGGATATGAGCCAGGCTTTTCCAGCTATAAACCCAGGAGATTATACCGGCAGCATCCCTCCAACCTCATTATGAGGAATTTGCAAGTCTTTAAAATGGGATGTTACCTCCAAGCAGCCGACATAGTTGTAGCCCGAGCATCTGAGCACTGGTCCAGTTTATGGGGAGGAGAAGTCTTGATGCGACACAACAGACAATCCTGCCCATCATTACACAATTTCTTGCTGATCAATAGGTGGCAAGAAGGCAAAAATAAACTTAGCTGGCAGATAAGCTGTTTAATAAAACTTAAAAAAAAAAAAAAGAAAAGTTGAACAAAAACTCCACAGGTGACCTTCACGTTTCGGTTAGCAACATAGAAGCTGAGCTGATAAGCGAATAAATCAGAAGACTAAGCGGAGTACTACGCACACGCTGGGTGTAATGAGCAAATGATGATTAGCACGGTAGTCTTATTTACGATAAGCCCGAGTGAAAATACTGTCAACAGCAATAAAGTAGAAGTGAAATCAGTTCCAAGCAGATTGTCAGAGAAACTGGGCCACCATGGCTGATGATGAACCATCATCATCATCATCATCGTAGGAAAGCACATCAACATAGAAATCACAGCTGTGCCCTGCTGCAGTCGCCGCTGTTGCCATACGTGCTGCACCTCTTTGTTCCTCAAATATGAAACTGATGTGTTCATTTATGTGGGTGAATGTCAATCAACAAAATTATTCATAATTTCCTTACCCTAGGCAGTATGAACAAATACACTCTTCCAACCAAATAATTCAGCAGTCGAGGGAAGATATGTTGAATGAACTTACAAAACAGAATTATTCATAGTAGACAGCACCATGGAGCAAAACAACTCGTGTCCACATTATGAGAATGAAAAGCAGTCACTGCCTTGTCAAGAATCATTAAACTCATATGACATGGCTGCCTTTATTTCAGCTCCCTGTCAAATAAAGATGCACTTGGTGTGGCTTAAAAATAATATCAATTACGCACTCGTTCCATAGAGTGGAGAGTGCACAGACATTAAGCCTGTGTACTGCCTTGCATATTGTGTGTAATCCTGGCACAGGAAACATCAAAGTCAAGCCAAACATCAATACAGTTTAAGTAACACAACACTGAGTAGAGAGAACTGTGTGTGCAAGATGAATGACCAAAAGCAATTATAAGAATAATTTACTTGCTCACTTAAATTCACTGTCAGACCATATGGTCTCTCAAAATGTGTGTAAAGTGCCTACCACTGAAAGCTGACATTGTCAAAAGGAACTGTGGCTTTTCAGTGTACCCTTATGATTGGCACATCTTTAGCCAATAACCAACCGACTGACCACAGATGAGCAAATCCTGAGCAATCCTGCCTTCTAACCCTTAGGATTATAAATTCCAAAATAAACTTTATTGTACTCAATATGACCTGAAACTAGTGACTGAGATCAGAAAGTTGTTAGGAAATTGTTTACAGAGGTCACAGAGGAAACAAGCCAATGGGCCTTTAAAAAGAACACAACTTTAAGGCATTTCCACATTGGCTTCACTTTCCAGCCCCAAAAGCTACTTCCAGCTTTTAAACTGTCAGTGAATCATACTGTTGGAAAAGGTTACCAAAGTATTTCTACAGACTTGGGATGCCTGTCAATCCACAATAAGGCAAAAAGAGGAAACACTGATGCCGTGTACTCTGGGGCTCTTTTCACATCTTTCAGGATGTTTTCTTGCAACTGTGGTATTGTCAGTTATGTCAGTGAGTCTTTCCCAACATCAACGCACTCAACTGGCAAGTAAATTCCCGGTAACTTTATCCATCAGTGCCAAAGTTCTTTTCTTCAGCAATCACAACTTGGACAAAAAAAAAGAACTCACAATAAACGCAATAAGAAAAGTCCACAACGCGTGTGACACAGGTCTAAAGAGCACACTGGTAAATATCCTCAGCGTATTCATTCATGTCCTCTGTAGTGGACACACAAATCACCCAAAATTTACAATTTTCTTCGTTCTCAGGAGGACCTGCAGGACGGTTTCCTCTTAGGAGGAGGATTACTGCAAGTCGTCTAATGTGAACAGATGCTGAGCCATGCTCTGTCTGCACCTCCTCCTCAATCTCACTCACAACAGGTGAGAGTGAAAACAACAGAGCTGCACATAACACAATCGCCGAATACTAGCAGTGACCTTAAGCAGCATCGAGTCGTACTGTGGATACTATCGGCACACTAATCAGATTCGAATCAAAATGCTCACATATCACCATTAAAGCATTGTACATTTACTGGGCACAGCTAATACAGGGAGTGCAGAATTATTAGGCAAATGAGTATTTTGTCCAAATCATCCTCTTCATGCATGTTGTCTTACTCCAAGCTGTATAGGCTCGAAAGCCTACTACCAATTAAGCATATTAGGTGATGTGCATCTCTGTAATGAGAAGGGGTGTGGTCTAATGACATCAACACCCTATATCAGGTGTGCATAATTATTAGGCAACTTCCTTTCCTTTGGCAAAATGGGTCAAAAGAAGGACTTGACAGGCTCAGAAAAGATGGATGGGCCCGTGGCTGGATTGGTAAAGGGCAGAGAGCTCCAGTCCGACTCAGACGCCAGCAAGGTGGAGGTGGAGTACTGGTTTAGGCTGGTATCATCAAAGATGAGCTTGTGGGGCCTTTTCGGGTTGAGGATGGAGTCAAGCTCAACTCTCAGTCCCACTGTCAGTTTCTGGAAGACACCTTCTTCAAGCAGTGGTACAGGAAGAAGTCTGCATCCTTCAAGAAAAACATGATTTTCATGCAGGACAATGCTCCATCACACGCGTCCAAGTACTCCACAGCTTGGCTGGCAAGAAAGGGTATAAAAGAAGAAAAACTAATGACATGTAATTACACATCATACGCTGCCTACAGATACTAAACCAAGTCCGGGAGAACTGTATGTTAGAAACACCTGTGTTTGCTTCATGCTGTCAGAGAATGATGGAAAATGAGCACAACATGAAACTGATTGAAAGGGGATCAGTTATGTTACAGTAAATAAAGGGGTGTAAATAGCTACATGGACAACAGCTGTCTCCCATTCAGTAAACAATCAAAATACAAGTTAACCAGATGTAACAAGAAATACTCTGGTTCAAAAACGTAAATCAATGGATGCAACGTCTGTGGGGAATTAAATTAAAGAACAATGTGTACAGTACGGAGGCAGGGCTGCTGGTAAAGTCCCTCCACACTGATGGTTGACCCACACACGCGCGCTTGGGGCAACTAAAAAGTTTGCCCAAAGAAAGTACTAAAACAATGTAAATTAGATGTCGTGACACGTAGGATCAGATGATTTATAACAGTGTGACTCAATTCATGAAGTATGGAAATTTCACAATTTCCAGCATAGCTGAAGCCATTAAAAAAAAAAAAAATTAAAAAAAATTGAAGTGTCAGTAAGCTGACTTCCCAGAGTATTAGACATAGCTTACCAGTTTAACCCATTACTTAATGCGAAAACTTTTTATAGACCATTTTTCCTCAGGTTTTGCACTGTGGTGGCATTTCGGGTCACATATTTCTATGGAAAGGAAAATTCCTTTCTCTTGAATAGCTCTGAGCACACAGACTGTTCAGCTGCCACAACTGCTGGATTAAGACTTCTGGCTGGCCAAACCACACTGCTGCATGGAGGCAAGGACAATGGCAGGAAAGCTGGCCACAACCATTTCCTCCAGACTAACAGACCCAGCATGGTCATTCTGTTATTTAAGAGATTCCCTCCCTCCTTCGACTTTTAATCCACATCATCTGGTTCATTTCCCCACAGTACAAGACTGCTCCGCTTAAAAGTGCAAGATCAATTAACATTGAGACAAAGATTCAATTTATCCAACTTTTAAAAAAAAAACAAAAAAAAACAAAACAACAACTTTAAATTGCCTTAGATTATGTCCTTTAATTACAATTCAACTGAAACTAAATTTTTAAAAGAAATAAAAACTGAACATGGGATCAAGAATTTGAATCAGATGACACCAGTGGGTGTTTCTGCCCATTAAGTCCATTTCACAAGAACAAGTCAGATCTTTGCTGTGCAAAACACTGAGTCAGTTTGGGTTTTGAAACAGGGATGAGTGCACCACTACAAAGATGAGGGCTGCTCTGGGTTTATAAGACAAGGCAAAGGGTTTAATAAAATTATATAAATAAAAAGTGCCCAGCCCTATCCTAGCATCTAAGAAGATTAATAATATACCATATATATGATTTCTGAGGATAAATGTCTTGTTAAAAGGAAATATGTCAGTGGTAAACAGAAAACCACCATGAGACACACATTTATAACTCCCTGAAGTTTTCCCTTCACTGACTAATATGTGACTAAGCAAAAACAGAAGGCATGTCTCCTGAAACCCTCAAAAGTTGCACCAGTATCTGAGTTACTGTGAGCTGGGACAACAAGAAAGAAAGTGGAACAGAACTAAGATAGACAAACGAGCTGACCTGGTGCCAAAAAAAGGATAATAAAAGGCTTCAGGCTGTGTTGTGTGCATTTGTTGAGGGGGGTTATGATACAGCTAGTATTATAGGTCTGGAAAGCAGTGGGAGGCTGACAGTTTTCTGTGGACTAAACACTGAGCCCACTTGCTGGGAAAGCTGCCTCAGAGTCAGCACAGAACTCGGCTATTTCCCATGCACCATAATTGCTGGTCTCTTGGTTTACTTTGTGCATTGGAAGATTGAGAAACGGCAGCACTAGACTCTGAGGGAAACCTGTGAACTGTAGTATCTCCACTGGCCCACAGCAGCATGCGACTGAGCAGGCTGACGGGAACAAGTACTGTAGTCTGGACAACTGCCCTGAGAAGGAGAGCAAGCTACTGAGCCCCACCAACTATCAAAGCTATCAGAGTACCCCGTCCAAAACACTGTATTGTTCCCTGAGCTGAAGCTTTTCAGAAACAGATCTAAACAGATGGACACTTGTCACAAAACACCGTCATCACAGTTTCCTTTGCTACTCGTTTCCTTTGTATTGCACCAAATGCTGCTGGAATCTAACATTTTTAGGTTGTGAGAGCCCAATTCAGCTCTGAGCCTTTTTTAGCTATAATGTCTAGAGCTCTTTTACGTGTATTGGTTGTGCATCTAGGGCTGTTGTGCAGTTATATTAGTTAAGGGAGACATGCTTGTATTGTAGCAGTCACAATTTCCAAATCACAGAAATGTAATGCGACATGCATCTTTAAAAAGGGATCAGCTATGATTTAGTCGACGCACAGCCTAAGGTGCACTGAGATTAAGTGGGGTTTGAAGTTCTGTGATGCTGTGATTACGTGTTGCCAACTTTACTCAAATTTCTGTCTTGCTACAGTACTCTTCCAACAGAAGTGTTCAGATTTCCTGATATAATACACAGAAACCGAAAGGATTTTAGCGTTTAAATGCCAGTTTATCTAATATGTAACTGTGCACATGTGTCTAAAGTTGCCAAAATTAGACAATCGGTCTGAATAACATATTTTTTAAGCTTATACTCGAACAGGTATTTTAATAACTGGCTGGTTAGACTGGCCCTCTAAGCTCACAGCGCAGCTCCTGAACCGTACAAGAACTACATTCCCAGGATGCAGTCCAACATGATGGAGGTGGAGTTCATCTCCCTGTGGAGATAATCACTAAATAGTATCAGCAGTGACTGGTTAACTGGTCAGCAACACAGGAATGGCCAGAGCTGGCTGGTTTGCAGCAACATAACTTTAAAAACTATTAAAACAGAGAGTGTAATTCTGCTGGTCAGATGAAAAAAATAAATAAAATAAGATCACAAAAATGCTAGAATTATTTGCCAAATATACTTGAGAGGATGTTAACATAACTGGGAAGCCAGCCCAAGTCTATCTGTGGGAATCACTATGTAAGGAATTATGGATCAAAATGATAATCACTGTTTGCAGCCCTTGAGAATATCAGGGGGAAAAAAAAGAAAAAAAAATCTTGTTATTGTAGTTTTGAGTTGAACCAGATCGTCCCGTCTTAATGTAAATGGAAAAATAGATTACAGCTTGGACCTCTTTCATAACCATTAAAAGGGACACAGTCTTCCCCCTCAGCTGCCAACATCCAGATATGTACATAAAAGTATTATTCTCCAACAAACCAGTGGCAGCAAACTCCCACCGCCAAAGACCAGCCATAAAAAGAATCCAATTTAGCCAGCATGTCTTCAGTCAGCAAAATCATCATCCACAATAAAGAAGACGAGCGTCCTATCAATAGCGAGCATCCTGGGATTCAATTTCACAAACATCTGACGAGGTGGTGGGAGAGGGAGGGGGAGCTGCAACCCACTGATGCATAGCTTACATCAGCAATAAAATATTCATGAACACTTGAGCGTACACACCAACAACTGATACAGCACATTGATATGATGATTCCTCTTCCTTTGCAACATGGATAGATGACCTAGAAAGAAACCCTGTGTTTTACAGTCTGTGTCACTCGACTGCAGAGCTCAAACTAGCCAGCTGAGAGGACTTCCATGGAAACCAGAGAACAAAGACCCGATGAGCCCGTCACATCAATAAAACAGATGATATAACACGCTGGAAGGACAAACACTTTTTTCCAAGGGATATCAACACACAAAAACCCACTACCTCCAGCACATCTAAAAAATATCTCTGCAAAGTTGGCATGATAGCAAAACATTACTGGAAACACTCAAAAACAAATAAGCGCCTACTCAGAGTAAGACATTGCAAGCCAGGAACTCCATGGTGCATGATTGGAAGCTCTGAAAAACTCGGAAAAATTAATTCAAGGTGCAACAAAAGAGACCGAGAGGTGTTTGGTTGTTCGTGCCAAACAGTACTTTGATGAGAATTCTTCCAAGACTGACTCGGCCTGCGAACGAAAGCAAGCGTACTGACGTGCTGGTTTCATTCGAGCCGACAAAGAAATGTAACTGACGGCAAAAACAAGATGTTTCTCGTCAATACAGTAAACAAACAAATTGTACTGGCAGCCACAAAAATGTGCTGTACATCATGTACGTCGCCAAAGACACCATCACATTTTTCAAAATCTGATTTTCATGGTGACCAGTGACACAAAACCAGACTCCTCTCAGAGCAGAAACCTATTTCTCTACCTCTGGCACTGCTGTAAAGCAACACTACCTGTATCGCTGAAGATGACACCTTATGTGAAATCTAAACCCAGCATCTCTGCTACACTACAATCTAAGACCTCAAAAGTGTCGCATTTTAGCAGGACTCCTGTTTCAAAGGTGTGGGGTTGGAGGGGGGGTTCGCACGTAGTCGTTATAATAAAGCTCCACCCAAATGCTGCATTCCTCCCATGCTGCTGCCTCCATTAGGCTATTACAGGCTTTTAAACATTCACTTCATTGTTTTCATTGTAAGGGGCTTATCAGATCTAAGCCTTTAACCTTTTCAAACTGCAACGCAAATGACTGCTCCACCTCCCGGCAGTTTGCGTGCGTATCTCGACAACATGAGGAGAGGTAGGTCAAAGAAGATCGTTGCGCCTTTGTTTAGAGCCCCTGACATGACATCAAAAGCCAAAACCAGCAACTTTCACAAACAGATCAGTTACCGTCTAACACAATGCTAAACAATGTGGCTCACTTTACCTCTCGGCAACGTAACACTTAAACCATCCCCAAACGTCCACTGACATGAGGGAAACCAAGCAGCATCTGCATAATGCATTCTACTGTTTTAAAACTCCATTAAGTCTCATTTGAACACATTTAGCAAGAATGCTGGTTTTCAGTGTGACACACGTTCACGCCTGGAAGGTGCCCAGTTCGACCACAGTCTTATCTCGTGGCCACTGGAGCAGATGGGTAAGTACACAGTCTAACGGCCCCTAAAAATTGGCTTCCTTCCTTGAAGTGATGTGTTCATTTCCCCACCCAGTTTTACAGCATCAGCGATAACATTTATGACCACACATTCAAAGCTTTAACTTTACATTTTCTGTAGGAACTCTACTTAAACATAAACCAAAGACATTAAAATCACTGATGTCTTACTCTGGGAAAACTGTACATGCTGTACATACACAACATACGTCAGAGGCTTTTTGTGCCTTTGTTCAGGTGTTGACCCAGTGAAAGACAACCATTAATGGGGAGGATTTGGGAAGTTCCCGTAGCTAAAAGTGAAGGTGAGATTGCAGTTATCCACTGACCACCAAGACCGTAGAGTTTATCCTTACATTTTCTTTGTTTTAAACAATGCGTTTAAGTATTGATCATTCGTTTTATTTATTATTTTTATTTTTTTAAGTTACGGTAACAGAATTATTACCTCACTCATGAAATAAAACTGCCATCCAACTACCTTCTTAATGGATGCAATGAACGACCATTTCAGTCAATATGCATGTTATTTCCTCAATGTATAAAATCAAAGTCAAAACTGAAACTCACTTCCCAAAATTCAGTGTAGCTCCCTTAAATGATTTCTGCAACAACCCACACACTGCACATAGGTTTATGACACTTTGATGAGTACAGTGCACCACCTGTGATGTTTTATACATTAACAGGCATCAAAATGTGTCATGCATTTAAGTCAAAGCACTAGCTGAACATTTTGTAGGTATTCCCCACTGTCATCATCATCGTCATCATACAAAACCAAGAGTACTCTCCATTTCAATTCTGGCATTCCTAAAATACCTCTTCTCTCAGTATGTGTACGTGTAAGCATGCTTATATTTAAAAGCTACAGAGGTGCCTGTCCACGTGTTTTCATGTCCCCTCAGCACATCTGGCTCTAGTTACAGCCCCTGTGACCTGTGTGTGGTTCTGCTCCATCCCAGCCCCCATTGCTCCGCTGTGGGAGAGCAGAGTAATGACTGAGTACTGCTGGGCCTCTGCTGCTACATTTCCCAGGACCTCTGGTAATATGGGTGGTTCACTTCTTTGCTCAAGACTTTAGATGGCCTCCTGCTGATCAGTTCGTTCCTCCCGCCCCCACCAATCTTTGTCTTTTTTGTCTGACTTCTTTTTTAAAAAAGAGAACAAGAGTTATGTTGTCAGAATGTGTCTCCACAAATACTGATTTGTCTCTGTTCTCATGATGTTGGCCTTCTCTACGATTACTGCACGTCGCAACACTGAGCTTTTTGACAAGACAGCATTTATTAGTTTGACCTATAGCAGTGTCATTTTGATTAATAACCCAATCTAAAAAGATAAAAAACAGAGGTTCACAGAAACTTATCAGTGACTGAACTATAATGAGAATACCAAACAGAACGGAGCCGATAAATTTCACTGAGCCTTTGAAGTTGTCTCCATACCAGACACTGTTTTCCATCTTTGGGGAAAATAGCCTGCACATACTATTGTGACATTTTGCACAAATATGTGCACCGATTTAAACAGAAAAAACCCAAAACAAACCCATGCCAGACGAAAATGTTGCTTAATGAGTGGTTAAAAAGTCCTTTTGATGTATGGAAGATTTGAGAACACAAGCCTGTCATACTTGGACACAATTATAAGAAGCCCATTGGCTTTTTCCGAGCACATTCTGCAACAACAACTTCATTGCATTAAAAGAACCAACAAGGTCAACCGTGCAACAAATGAACGAAAGCCATTTCTCCAGCAGTCCAACTTGTTTTGCAGCTGTAAAAAGAATGAGTAGGCGTTGTTCTGCTTTGCTCCAACTGTATGAAGCTCGTGCTGATGCATGATATGGGCAGACAGCAGCTTTCTTGGTTATTAATATAATTACTTTGCTAGAAATTCACTGTCATTTACTCATCGGAAAGCATTTCATCTACGAGGATTCCAGCAACAGTTTACCTTTTTGTCATCTTTAACTACACAAAGTTGCTGCCTAGCCATGAATGCATCAACTTAACTGAGCATAAAGGCGAGAAAAAAGACGAGGGAGAAAAGAAAAAAGAAAAAAGAAAGGATATGCACTATCACCATACAGTATGTGTGGCCAAGTCACATCTCAAATTACTTCTGTGACACAGACACACTGCTGCTGGTGTGAGGAGAAACAAGATGAGTACAGAAGGGTTTATTTTTTTCCAGCAAGAATGAACAGACCACGGATCACCTCATTCACATGGAGCAATAAATGACTTCTAGTAAACAAACGTGGCTGTATATCAGCTGTAAGAGTGAAAGTAACATGTTTAAGTCTTTTTTTTTTTCTTTTTTTTTTTTTTTTTTACAAACATACTTTTTAAATCAGTCTTTCTATGCCTAAATATAAGAGCGGGCTAATAAGATACATTATAAAACTGATGCCTGGCAAAGAGGGTCAACTCAGGCCTGCAGAGCTTGCACAACACTGGCTGAAACCTGGTCATAGTTTTGAGGTTTTCAAAGAGAACAAAACAAAAAAAACCCTTTGATTACAAGTTTAAGGCATGTTCAATTGCTGACAAAATCTGTAGATAAAGCAGGATTAATCAGCTCTAACCTTCAACCCTTGCTGGCATTTTTATGGTAATTTCTATAAAAAAAAAAATAATAATAATAATAATAATAATAATAATAATAATAATAATAATAATAGTGTAATACAAAACTTTCACAATAAGTTTAATTTAATACTTGGCTCATCAATAAAAAGGATTCCAATATCAGTTACAGAGTTTTGTGCTGGTAATGGATTAGGATTTAATTTCAGGTGGCTCTAAAGTCCTTGCTTTCAACACAGAAGTCTCCAGCAGAGCAAACAGGATAAGTCGATCTCTGCAGTTCATTAACTTTCAAAGAAGTGCAGCTGCACTGAGATGAAGTGAGATCTGGGTCTGCTTAGTGAGAGAGAGGCCGAAGCGTGGAATAAAAGGGAGCCTCTCTCATTAACAACAGCACAAGGGCCTGAGACACTACAGAGATACACCACCCGCTGATGAGCAACTGTCCCAAGAAGAGAAACGATACATTCATCTCTAGATTAGAACAAAAATAAATGAATAAAAAAATCTTGCCTTTTAATAGTTATGTGCCAACTAAAGGCCCAAATCCAACAGTTCAGCACTGGTTTGCGCCATTCGTTACTGAACTTCAAAGAAGCAAAGTCTTTAAGGCACATGCTACACGACTGTACAGGGCTGCACACTCCATTGGAGCCATCAGCTCTCATTGGCTAAAGTGGACCAAAGCCACAGTACATAGAGTGGTGTGTTAAAGATTTATGAAGATATGGCACAAGTAAATCAGCTTACAAAATATGCTTAAGTATACTAAAATATTTAGAAGTACAATCAACACAGCTGGTGTGTTTAAGCCACATTTGACTCAAGGACCCTTAAAGGCCCTCTGGGAACAGTAACATCATGCATGATGATGCACAAACCGTGATCCCAGTATAATAACCATTGTCCCTCGAAGCTTTTGCTAAACCCACACTGTAGACCAACAGATTCCAAATAATTTTAGGATCTGAAGAAGAAGAAAAAGAAAAAAGCAGAGGCACCTGCGCGTGATTGTACAAATCATGCAGCGGAACTCCTTTCAACACTCAGCAGGTAGTTTCTTCCCCATCATCTGTGGGCCAATCATGACAGCTCAGAAAATTTTCCAGCAAATTTCTTCAACCCCCCCCCCCCCCAACCACAGTTAATCGCTTCAGGTCTCCAGAGTCCAATTATGCATTCTGTTCCTTCAGTCTTTCTATGCTGATGCTTTTCTCTGATTCAAAGCTATTGTGCAAGAAATAAATAAATTAAAAGACAAACTGGCAGCTTAAGTCAAGAAAATATGACTTCACTGTATGTCCCAGACACTGCATAAATACCATAATACTACACTGAAATTTAATAACAGAAACCATTCAGTGCTGCTGACAACACACTTTACTCAATGATTAAAGCATGAGAAACTACTCATGTCCACGGGGTGTGACAAAGTCTGATTCAGAAAATGAAAAATGAGAAGACGGTGAGCGAGGAAAACAAACACTGATCATAACCCAATCTCACAGAAACCTCCTTCAAATGAAAGGAAACTTTACTTTTAACAAGCTCTGTAGATAAGTTCAATTCAACAGGGCCAGACAGTCCCATGTTTTGTTTTAGTTCAGTTTATGGATTAGTGTAAATATACTTTGTGACATGTTTTATTTAGCCTGCATCAGCAAATTAAAGTAGTTAAATAAACTTTATTTCACTGTGGCAAACCTTTAAAATCTTCCAATACACATAATTTACCACAAAACTCTTTAGACACCTACGCCAAATGTTTTTCCATTAAATATGGCAGGTCTTGGATCATTTTAAAGAAAGAGAGGAGAGTTATATACCTGGCTCACCCACTTAAGCGTAACATTATGTTCTGGGATTTGACATTTTCTGATGTCATTTTTACCCATTTAAAACTCAATGACTGATTGGTAAGTGTTTGCTCGCTGTTGCTAGGTGAAATCAGTCACAGACAGGGTGCTACCACTGGTCACTGGCAGACTGATGCGGTCGTCTGTAGTTTGAATGGAATATCACCTTCAAAGTAAGAGCTCCAGTTTGCCTCATACTTTTCACAATAACGAGGAGGTTGTTGGTGCCACGCAATATAACTCTTTGCAATCAATTTCAGCTGTCGACTCCCACCAACCTTCAGCAAAAACTTGGGGTATGCACATGTTTCCCCAGTAACCAGCAGTTGCCAGGGTGTCGCCAACTGGTCTCTAGGCTTGTGGGTCTGTGGGCTTAGATGCACAATAAATGTTGCAACACACCAAGTTAACACTTCTGTGTAAAAGTGATCATGAAAATTCTGTTGGCAATAATGTATTTGAAAAGAAAAACAAGAAACTGTCTCACTGCCCCATGAAGAAAAAGTTTTAATTTGCCTGTAAAAGTTTAAGTTAAAAGTAATCTGGGGGAGAGGAGAAAAAAAAAAAAAAAAAGCTTACAAACTCAGCTTTATCTTTTGAACTAAGAACTGTGGGCTAGATTGAAGAGACGTTCAGGGGGCCATAAGTGTGCTGCTGTGTCATGAGTTACTGAGACACAGGAGACTCATCACATGCACTTCATCAGAACTGGAGATAATTTCCATCTTTTTTCGCTACTCCTTTAATCTTGTGTTGGACAGAATATTAATCATTTTTTTTTTTTTTAAGGGGGGGGGGGGGGTCTTACCACTTCAAAAAGGAGGAAGAAATGAGCACATTAGACAGCAGAAACGGGCCAAGATGGTGCCAGTGGAGTACAGTGACAGCACTATACACAAACAATCCTCTCTTACAAGCAAAGCCCTGGGGTAGACCAGCAGAACAAGCTAGGAGGGCAGTTGGTCTCTAAATAGATCAGCATCAAGAACACAGGCGTTTTTATCCACCAGCAGCAACATAAAACCACTGCTCACAAGAAGGGAAGTGACAGGCTTCTGAGGACTTTGGCTTTGAAGTGAGTGAACGAATAAATGAGCTATTGATTCATTATCCTTTCCTTCAACCTCTGTTTATGAATAATCAAAGGAGGAAAAACTTACCAATACCAAGGAAACATTTTAATTACTTTAAATTATTATTATCATCATTTTTTCATATTAATGAACACTAGTATCCTTCACATTCCAGGAGCAGGAGGAAGCAGAAAAAGGTTCTACTAACACAAGCTCTTTGCAGTAAAAGCAACACTACTGTGTTAACTTCTAAGACTTCCAAGGAAGCACAAGTTAAAAATGATGCCATGCCAACTTCCCCATTCTTTAGTAATTCCAAGACACGGCGTTACATAAATACCTCACGAGTACAAGCAGCATGATTCTTCAATAAAAGAAAGCGCAAGGTTGACCTGCAACATTTTCAGAAACTATGTTGCTGCATTTTCAATTATGCCTTTGATCTTATTCCATCTGATCCCATTCACTGATCACACTATAATGACTTTTAACATTGTGTCAGTCCTTATCAAATCCCATTTTACCACCAACAGCAATTCCCCTAATCCCATTTGACCATTTATTTAAATACCAGCATAATGGAGGAGCAATTGAAACAGATGTGCCACGAAAATTTAAGGTCCTCTTGAAAAACTGCAACACACGCCTGACGATCTGGGCAAGAAACTGGGTCTTTAAAATTTAAAATAACCATCCGGAGACACAAGATGGCAGTTAATACCCTTTTGCCACAGTGTGAGTCAGCAGTTTCCTAATTTTATTACTTTTAATTATTCTCCTTATTCTTAAATGGCCCTATAATCTTGACGTAATGTCAAAGTGAGAGGCGTAATCTATTTGCAGACCACTTGGTCAGAGCAACCCTTTACTTTTAAAAGAGATAGTCTGGTTAATTTGAGGCACATTTACAGGAATGTCTCTGCCTTTAACAATCAAGGTAGGATGAGAAAAAAGAAAGACTAATAAAGGCAGCCAAGTAAGGGGTAGCACATAGAGGCAGTATAGCTCAGTTGTGACAGTTTGTGCACTTAGTGTGTCAAGAGTTTTACATGATTTGCTGCCATCAGACAACAGCTTGATGGCAGCTTTCAAGTTTCTGCACCGTAAAACAACCAGCTCGAGTCTCACAGTCTCTGGCTTGGTTTGCAGTAAAAGAAAACAAACTGGACTTAAAGTGAAGTTTACCTTCAACACGACTTAAAGTACTAGCACCAGCAAAGAAAGACTGACGAGCTGCACCAGCAGGGTGGATATTTTTGTCTTAACAAAAACAAGAAAAAAAAAAACAAGAAAAAAAAAAAGGGGGGGGGGGGGGGGGGGGGAGATCAAACAACAACAAAAATTATACATATATAAAAACAAAACATTGATTTAATGGCACTGTGGTTCTGATTCAGCAGCCCCAATACAAATACTAAAAACTAAAAAATGTCAAATCAAAGTTAAATATCCATTACCATTTAAAAAAATAAAATAAAATAAAAAAATATCCCTGACTCACTGCTTTGGGTCAGCCAGCTAGACTTTTGTTGCCTGTGAATCCCCTGCTCTACAGAACAGATGACACATAGATTACTCAAAAGGAAAAGTACTCAGTAGCTGCAGTCATAAATCCGACTTGTATATAAAGACACATAATGCACTGAATGCACCACATAAAAACGAATCGCTCATCGAGCAAAATTATCTCAAACTTATCTACCCGACTCGTGCAATGCATCGTGTACGATTTGTTCTTCATCTTTTTGTTTACAGAAATGTCTTCGCCCAGGGTTTGGTCCACTGGGCACATCAGAGTTTGGACATGTCCATCATTGGTGGGTTTTATTTTGCCAATTTACTTCTCTGCCTCTTTTGAACATGTCAGTGAATTACAGACTTGTACAGGGTAACCGTCTGAAGATGAGGCCTCCTTGGGTGGCTGTAGCTCAAGTGGTAGAACAGGCCATCTACTAATCGGAAGGTTGCTGGTTTGATCCCTGGCAACTAACCCCAAGTTGCTCTCTGATGCAACTATCAGAGTGCGAATGTTCGATAGAAAGCACTAGAAAGAGGAAAAAAAAAAGTACTTATGAATGGGGCACATTGCATAAAGTGCTTTGAGTGCTCAGGTAGAGCAGAAAAGAGCTATATAAGAACCAGTCCATTTACCATTCCTTTTTGTTGTATCGGAAGAGTTATACACAGATGTTTCTCTAGATTCTTAATAGTATGATTAGCAAATCTAAACAGTGGAGACCTGACATTGTAAGTTAAAAGGTAAGACAAACCATCACTGTGGAAGTTTCCATTAAACTGTCAAGACTCATAAGAAATCCACAATAAGCTAGCTGCCTACTGCTAGCGAGCATCATTATCTGAAATAACCCAATGTTATAGGTTGTGCATCCTGAAAATTGAACAGGATATGAAGTAACCCATATGTGAAAAAACAGGATAATCTTACACAACCACAATGGCGCTCTGGGTTCAGCATCTTGCCCAAAGAGATGTCAGCATGTGACCTAAATGAGTGTGGTTTGACTCACTAACCTTCTGATTAGCAGAAGTTCCTGTGAACCACGTTATCCCCAGCTTTTAATGTGAAGGATTTTTTTTGGTCCCAATTTTCACCCATATCGCCTAATTTACAGGATCAGGATGGGACACGCAGTGATAACTATATCTAATGATGGATGTTGGACTGATGGGTAATTTTAACCTATAAACTGCAATTAATGCAGACACCTTCATGAGAACATGCTCTCGTGTCACATAAAAATTGTGGGTTGGTTAAGGGAGAGGTTGTATGGATGCCATAGAGCGAGCAGCATGAGTGAAGGCGAAATAAAAACAACCATCATCAGCGCTATAAAACCTGCCCAGCTGCAGTCTTTGATCCTCCCCTCCAGCTCCCCTGCTTAATTTGAACACCTGCACACACCGAGCCACACGCACAGCCCCGCTGCTCACACACGCCACGCCTGGCCACACATCGCTCACACAGCAAATCTCACTTCCCATCAGCTGTAGGCAGAAGCGGCAAACAGATTTGTTTGTTTTCTCTCTGAAGGAATGGCTTCATTTTAATCAATGAGCAGTGATGTTATGCCGTCGGGGCAGCGCAGAGCATGAGCGCGTCTTTATTTTAGTTATCACTTATGGTTATAGCTAACCTTTCAAAGATCATTAGCAAAATGCCAAGGACTGAACAGATGTGGGCGTTTCATGTCATTTACTCTTAAGGTTTCATATGCAACTGGATGTCTCCTGAAGCCTGTGCCTAAAACGGTCAATTCAATTAGAGCTACAATGAGGGATCATTTTCACCAACAACTATTCTACTGATTTAATAAAAGACATCTGTGAAAACATCTCATCGGTTTTATAAATCTATAAATGTCTTTGTCTCTGTGTGTCAAACAGCTCAAAATACCCAAAAGACATTTGAACCACAGACTTCTAGAACAAAAAGCATTTCCACCCATTCCCTTAAAACCAAAACACAGTTCTGGCAATGCGTTCACTGCTTCAATGGTGGAATTCCTTAGCAGCATAAGATGGCTGCCATAGTTCTTCCTGCAGAACATGTGCGAGGTCAGGGCTGATGCCTTTTTAAGCAGGATAGTGGATCTAATGTTGGGCTGTATTTACTCACCTATTCTCAAAAACACCAAACATATATACCATGTTGTGGAACAAAAGAGGGGGGGGGGGGGGTTAATAAGAGGGATAACTGATTTAAGTGAAAACCTGGAACATCTGTTTTTCATTCAGTTCATGTTTCAGACTTCAGAGACCTCAAGGCTTTACTCAGCATCTTTCCAGCTAACTTTATTAAGCCTGCTTTGTTAGATAGACCCACGCTCTGCCTTTTTTCCTGTCTAGATGCTGCGTCAAGACTACCTCATCAATCTAGCTCTGGTCAGACAAAACGGTCCATTTTCCTTCCATAAAACATCATAAAATCTTTTAAGTTGCTGAGACAGGCCGAACCATGCAGAACCTCATCTCCAGGGTGCAGTTTTGTAACTACATGGGTGTAATTGCTTTGTCTGGGTTTCTTGTTATTCACAGGCAATACATAGTTAAAGGATTAAATGTGTAGGATTACTCACTAGTCTTCATGCTGTGATTCAGAGCGAGAATAACATTCCTAGTCACGGCCAGTAATACCATATGGTGCAGTGCGGAATATTGTTCCCTGAAAACGAGGTGAGGCTACACGGACTGAAACATCTGCTTGTTCCTCAATCATTTTCTAAACCAGTCAAAATTAACATTTTTAAAAAATTGTATATTTATAAAAACAAAAGTAATACAAATGCACACTGGCATTTAAAAAGGAGACAAATGGGTCACTACCTACGAGCTTACCTCAGTCCCAACTCTGTCAGTTCGTTAGTGTTTTTAAAATCACGTGAAACTTTATTAAAATTTACGCGACATTGCAAAAAAAAAAGTATTATTTACATGTATAATTTGAATTGATTTGAGTTAACAACTTAACAATTTCCCAGCCTAATTAAATATTGTTTAAATAATGTTTATTTTACAAATATATCCACTAGTTTTCACTTTCTTGGGGTGAAATAATAGATCCAACGTAACACAGCTCTGTCACATATACTTAAAGTTACTTGTTATGATTGTTTCATACAGAACAAAACAACTTTGAAGCTTGAAAAATCCATTTCCCCGAGACATGTTGGCCACATTTCCTTTCCGAGAAGAAATAAAAATAATAAAAACTTTATAGGGACTCATTACTATTCCATACAGACGTATAAAACAATTTAAAAGGAGGTTATTTATTTATTTAGATACTTTTCACAAGCTGCAGTATTACATCTGTGGTTTTATTTCATACATGGGTACTGGCTCTATGTTGACTTTAAAGCTTATTACCCTAGCGTGACACCTGTTGAGCCATTTTCCCCTCCTATTGGGTTAGCTGTTAATCACCGATACATGACAACAATTCAGCTTTTGAACAGTAGTCAAGACAAAGAAAACACTCCTTCATGCTGAAAGACTAAATTAACCTTTCCCCTCTTTTTTTCTTTTGCAAGGGGAGGGTGTGATGGAGTTAAAGGATAACTTTGTTAATTGGCTTCCATCGAGTCCAAACAGGAAGTCATTAAAAAGTGCCTGAAGATTACAGGAAATAATTATCTGTAAGTTGCTGGCCATATCTTCTGAGTTTGAAAACTATGAGCATTGTAAAATCTTCATTTTATATATCAGTACCAAGTTTAGGAATATGCACAAAAATCTGCTCATTATTCAGTGTTTTCACCTTTGTCTTGTTTACTTAGATTCTTTAATATCGTCATCAATAAAAACTATAGACGTTATGAGGCGTTTCCTGCTTTAGGGGAGGTTTGTATGTTTGTATACTGCAGTTTTAGCCTACAGTCCCAACTAGCTCACTACCTAGCTCTAAGAAAACTAAAACCAGTTTTTTAAGACTATTTAAAAATCAGATTTCTTGGAAGAAATTCATGCTTCTTGTAGAACCCATCTCATAACAATGATCATGTAAAAAAACGCACTGGCAGGACAGGTAATACATAATGCTTCCATCACACCATAACAATACAGTCACACAATGGGCCAAAGAACAGAAAACCAGTTTTAACTGGAAACATCAACAATGTGAAGAAATCAGAGTGCTTGTCTTCCGATGACGAAGTTTGCTCTCAGACTGCTGAGCCAACAGCAAGCCAGAAAACAATGGCTTTAAAAATAATCACTAAAATCATCAAGAAACTCTCAGAAATGATTTCATAAATGTTTAGAGAATATAATAACAGAATTTACCAAATCAGAAATTAGACATAACAAGGGCACACTGTGCTCATAGCTGCAAGCCCACCTTCTTTCTTCAGGAATTAGATAAGCCCTATATTTAGATAATCAAATTGAGGTTTGTTTAAATTTCATATGAACTGTTTATAACCCCTAATCAAGAGTACTTCAGGTTTTTGACACTCCGATATGAAAACAATGCAACAGCAAATGCAGGAAAAGAAAAAGAAAATGCAGCTTATTACTTACGTGTCCATAGTTGATGAATCCATGTTTGCTAGCAATTTGATCAGCCTCCTCCTGACCTCCAGGTACGTGGACAGCCCATGTGTTGGTGTAGACCTTCTGACCCTGTACCGGTCCACAAACCAGCAACACCAACAGAGGCACAAGCAGCAACTCCAGCAGCCTGAACCTGCGGCCTACGGAGGGAGATGGATGGCCAGTAGCCATGGGTTCCCCTAGTGCAGCACAGTCACTGAGCACAGCGCCTCTCCAACAGGCCGGGGCTGCTCACAGTACATGCAGGTGCACGGAGCGTCAGAGAAAAGGAAAGTCACAAATCACCTGAAAAGAAAAGGCAAAAAATAACAAAAGGTACAGTATTAAAACAAGATACCGTAAGGTTTTAAACTAACAAAAGATTTAAAGATTTAAAATCAAATTTCCACAGAACACAAGAACAAACACACGCAAGGGAAAGAGGGGAAAGTAAACAGTTTAATTTTAACCTTATCGCCTTCCTTTATTTGGTGGATTAAGGAACATAAAGGGGAACAAGAAAGAGATAGGCTTGGTGTGGAAGTTTACAGATTTTAAATTACACTGTAAAGTGACTGCAGAGGTGTTGCAAAGAAAACTGACCACATTAAATATGTTAATCTGTTTTGTTCATCCACCCCAACAGGAGTTCTGACCACGCACGTTGCAGCCCAGCTAAACACAGCCATTTGATAATCCCACAGGAAGAGCCGGACGCCCAGCCCCAAAATGATGTTGCGGTCAGACACGCAGCAGCAAATTGTGGTGTTCACGCTCTCCTGGGAGGATACAGTAGATGCAGTTTACAAAAAAAAAAAAAAAAAAAAAAAAATGCTGAGGTATACCGAGTTGGCAGCAGAGGTGGAGAAATGTGGTTGGAAAGCTAGACTACGCCCCAGATGCTGGGGGAATCTCAGCAGAGGCAGTTTTGGTATGAGGTGCAGGATCAGCTTGAGGGACGAGTTTGAATGCCTGAAGGTAGCAGCAGCAGCCACCGAATGGCTGAGGCCAAGGACAGAACATCAAGTGTTAGAGGAGAAAGAAAAAAAGTTTCCGATTTGAGTGATGCCATTTCTTTGTAAAATGCTAACTGATGTGTTATCAGCCACTCATTGGAAAACATCTAACACAATCTTATGAATGAGACAAAGCAATTTATCTTATCAAGCCACAGCAGCCAGTGCGAGCCGAGAGATCTCAGCTTGCGGTGATTGTTTGCTGATACAATTTTGCGTCTGAGCTGTTGTTTAGAGTCAAGGTCAGCTGTGGCTGTTGAGACCATTATCCAAAGTGCTAACTCTGTTGTAATCTTAAGCTCACTATGCTGCACTAAAAGTGCTTCCATTCGGCCTTTTCATCGCATCTGTTCTACTGTGGGATGGAGCTTTCCATCCTTTCACGGGTGTTACAGCCTCTGTGTTAGCCATTCGACAAATTAAAAGACTTGAAATTATCTCGCACTCCGAATGAACAAACAAGCGCTTTGAGATTTCCCTGAGCAGTTTGTTGTGAGGCACGCATGATGTGTTAAGAGGTGGAAGGAAAATTTAGCTGTGAACTTAGGAGTCACTTTTAGTGCATAGTGTTACCAAAGACAGATTAATATCCCACCAATCCATTCATCACAACAACAGCACACAAAACAAACATCTTTACTATATGAATATTACATATATTTACATTATCTTTGAGGTGCAGTAGGAAGCAATCTAAGTAGGAATGTTTCATCCCTGTCCTGTACCCTGTCCTTTTTCCTCCAATTCTTCCCAGGAAGACACTGCAGCATTCCCAAGCCAGGCAAGAGACAACATAATTTCTCCAGCAAGTTCTGGGTCTGCCCTGGAGGTCTTGTTTCAGCTGGATATGTCAAAAATATCTCACTTGGGAGACATCCAAGGCACATGTTCAAATCAGCTCAAGTGGCCCGACACTGGTTGTCAACTTCTCTTAGAATTCCAGGATTTTACACCAGAAAACCCCATTAATCAACAGATACGTGACCAAACTTTGTGTATCACTTAGAACTTGATACATGAGCCATCAAAAACAGCCTGATACTTCCGTCCATGCCTTAAGATAAGGGAAGACATCAGGATCCAGATTAGTTTGTTACATTTTCTTCATTAGAACATCAAGACAATGTCTTCTGGGTTTCTGATTTAACTCCTTCCAAAATTCCTGGAACAATGACCTGCATCCACACCACGGTTTAATCACTTGTAATTCGGGAAACCTTTTAGTAACACTGTGAGTAAGCCTGAGAAAACTAACCAACAAACAAACAAAATCAAATCGATTATGACCTCCTTGGTGGAAGTAAATAAACACTTTGAATGAGTATCTACTGATTATTTTGTTGTTATCAAAAGCTGATACTCTGCTGAACACTCAACACAGTTCAAGGCTGCTTCCCAGGAACCTCTGCACTGTCAAATGTCAAAACACCTCTAACACCTTTGTCCTAAATGTGCAACTTTCAGTGTGATTTTTTTTGTTAGGTTTATATCAACCATGATGTAAAAAAATGAAATAAAAATATGTGGTAGATCTCCATCACTTCAGTATTAAAGTTTCTAGAACAATGGTGGCTGTACCATTTCTCCACTGGTAGAGCTTATTGCTCAGAAACACAGAGGAAGTCTCCTGGCATAACCTCCTCTTCTGCATACGTGTCAAAACATCTTTATCTTTTGTTGCCAGATGCTATACACTGTAACAAAATGTCTTTGGTAACTTTATTGCCTAACACAATACCAGATTAACACAGAGTATGCCAACTCACTTGAATTAACAACATCTACCTTTTAAAAGCTCCTTGTTATCTGGAATAAATAATGCACATGTAGAACTGACAGGCTGCATGAGGTGAGGACTTAAAAGTGTACATCAGACATCAGAGTCCAGACATTTACTCAGCCCTTTACTAGGTCTGACTTTGTTCAGTGTGTTGTGAAGCTACAGGTCACATCATTAGCAAAAAGCAAGCAAACAGGTCAGCCCGGCTCTGGCTGACATGTCAAGCTGCTAATCTATGTCAGGACGTTTCAAGAGTAGATTTTCATTGCATAAATCCCTTCACATCAGAAACAACTATAAATAAAAAGGGACATGTATAAGAAAGCGAGCAGAACAAATCAGGTGTCAGAAATACATCTCAAAAACACCCAAATCCCTCCATCGCCTGTTAATTCCCTCTCTCTGTTCAGATAAGCCTGTTTTACAAACACAGAAATATCTAGCTAAATTAAAAAATTAATCCAAACGCGCCATATTAATTACACGTTTACCTTTTCATTGCCCACTCAATTTGTACTGAAATAGACACACAAGAGTTTGCTCCTGTGTGGATTTTACATCCTTCTGAAAAGCTCAAAGGTTACAAGCTACTTAAACAAATATTTGCATAAGTATTAAAATTAGGTTAAAATGATCTGATTTTTCTAATTAAAAGGAGTCAAGCACTCAAAGTATTACAGACTAATATGACAGCATAACTCACTTAACTTTGTCTTCTTTCCTGTAATGCAGTAAGTATCAGCGAGTGGCAGATCCCTGTGCTCTGTTTGGTTTTACACGCACCTTCTTTAAAGCACTTTTGCCTGTGACCTCACCTCAGTGCTCAACCACTCAGTTTCTCCAACGTCAGCTTGGAAAACCCACATACCGTGGCCCAACAACCACTCAACTACTTTACAGTCTGCGAGAGACAAAGACGAAGCCGACCGCTGGGCTGCGAGGTCTTTAGCGTTACCACGGTAAATGATACCATATGTCAGACTGCGATAACACAGGTTATTACAGAAAAAACCTGCACCATATTATAATTAGCCAAGTATCATTAAACTCAAAGGATAATACCGCCCTCATTACCGATCTCATCAGGACAATTTAGAAAGGAAAACAGTTTACACCTCATCGGTTTATTGTTTACATTTTAATGAGATAAAAATGAACTCAAATGCATTTAGCCCATATGACCCTTTGAGAAATTCAAATATCTGGCAATTAGGATTCTCTCTCACATTGTGACATACACAAAAATCAATATTTCTCCGTTGGTGACTCAAAGAGCCTCCAGAGGGTTCTGAAGATAATAATCTGTGTGTGTAGCAGAGTGATGAAATGACAATAACGATACTGATAAGTTGAATCATGAAAATGCTACGAACAACATAATAAAAATTTAATTAGCGCTCTCTGCTAAATATTGCAAGAGATTAGCGGAGAAGTGAAGTGCTCAAGCCAAAAATATTCTCCAGTGTGAAACGGAGAACCCCAGTGCACCACAGCAAGCGTTCGCATCCAGGATACTACAAACCGTCAACTTCTACTTCTTTAAACTGTCTACAAGCACAAGTCAGCAGTTCTTGGACGTCTACGGTAAACCACAGTTTCTAAATGTGTAGATAGAATCCTCAGGGACAATCTGGTAATTCCAATCAATTGACATGTTGTGATGCCACACGTTTACATTGCCTAGTATGCCCAACAACAACCCCAGACATTTTTTCTTTCATACATAAGCAAGAGCACTGTTCTAGCCAAAAGTGCAAATAAACTTGTTTAACCGCTTGTGGCAAAAAACACACCAGTGAGTACAACCAGGATATAAAGGCATGCATAGAGGAGATACGAGCACCTGGTGGCGTGCAACCCAGTCACAAACAAATGACTGAGCCAAACACTCGCCTGGATGGAAATGACTGCTAAAAATAAAAGCGTTACTTAATTTCCAGGTAAAACATTACGTAGCCTACTTTTATGCTTTCATTTGACTTTTAATGTGTCACTGTTGTTGTACTATAATGCTCCTACTGCTGGTGGCACCCTGTGACAACAGATGCACATTTCGAATTAGGCAGTCTGTCATCGGAAACTACCCTTCATTTTGTTCCCACTAATAAATGCTGTTGCCTGCAAGCTGCAACCACCAATAACACTTTCACTGTTTTTCATACATCTTTATAAATACCGTTATTGAAAATTTTATTTAAATATCATGTTGGAATTTTGAGGCTATATCACCCACCCCTAGTATCATTAGCAGTATTTGGCAATTTCAAAATCTGACGTTCCAGTATGTCAGACAACATTTTTCCCTCCTTTCAGAAACACAAAGAAACAGATTTTCTTAACATTTGATATGCATTTAATTGTTTACAGCTCTGCTAAGATCAGTTGGTTGTTGCGTTCCAAACCCATGTTGTCAACAGGAAGTTGCAGAGTACCCTCTGGTTTAAAAAAATAAAATACTATCACAATATGCATTCTCAACATCTCGAACATGGTTGAAAGTTTCTCACGCGTTTACTTTTTAAAAACATTTTGATTAATCAGCTGTTCTAAATGGTGATGAGCAAAAACCAATCAGCTTTACCATGATCGTTTTTCTAAAATGCATTTATCAATAACCTCTTAATAGGTTATCCCACCCCTGTTAGAGACAGAGGTAGGATTATTCCCCTCTCCCTAAGAGTAACCTTTTAAAAGAAGCCCACTGAACCAGCAGAATATTCGTATTTCTATCCTTCCATGTGCTGAGGAAAGCCTCTGGATGACACACAGGTTTCACTGCTGAATAAAGCAGGAAAACAGAATTCATGGCATTTTGAGAAGTGTAACTGCAGTGTTAACTTCTTCCTGTCACAGATTTTCACTAAAGAACTCAAGATGAAGCCTGCTTTTGAAATAGATACCTGTATTATTGAAGAGAACAAAAAGATAAAGGAGAAGAGCTTTGGGACCACTACTGGTTCACATGTGCTTTTAAAAAAAAAAAAAAAAAAAAAAAAAAAAAAAACACACCCCACCGCTGTGCATCTTTATAGAACAAGCCCTGTGTTAAACCCAAACCTGGCACAGCTGCAAGTATAAAACCCTTTCATTCAACATGCCAGGAGTACAATGAGAAACATCCAAGCTGAACCTCTCCTGTTATTGTTTATGCTCTTGAATGCAGGTTTCTAATAGCAGGGGTGGCTTTTTATTCATCCCCAGGGTGCATGTTCTCACCATTTTCCCATTTTTTGCGTATCCCACCTTCTTAGACACACAACTATAACCAAACACATCATCAGTGCAGTGTTCCCAGTTCTAAAAACAAAACAAAACCTTCATTGTCCACAGAATATCATGTGCTTTGCTATCATTTTTTAGGAGTGAGCTATAATTTTTATTATTAAACCTATTTGGGGGTTACTGGAAGACTGATTATCACTCTGCCCTATTAGTGCTTGCAAGCAACACAAAAAAAAAAAAAAAAAAAAAAAAAACTTGCTCATCTGCACCCCCCAACATGCGTTTTGTTCCAGTGTTGTCATCTAACTACTTCTCCAGACTTCCTGCTGCAATTTCAGCATTAATGTATCATATAAACACCTCTGTAATATTTTTTTTCTGACCCCGAGAGCTCTTTCTACATTTTAATTTTTCTTAAAAGAGCCAAGTGCACAGATGAATTCCGTTAAAAATCTGACATAAGGAAAAGCTTGCTCAGATCTATAAAGCATCAAATGCTTGCATTCAAAACAACATGCATTGTGTTTTTGTAATGTGGTACATGTCACTGCATGCAAGGAGCTTTACAGCTTGTTTTTATGTTTATCCATAACGATGAGCAGCTCTATATTGCCACAGCAGAGAGGTAAAATTATCAGTAGGTGTAACAATAATGGGGAAAACACAGAGGCACAACAAAAGCAGGTCAGCTCCCACGATCAGTGCAGCATATAGTGTGACACTTAATATTCAATGTTCAGTCACATTTCATAAACCCCAAACGAGATTTTCAGGGAAAGCTAATCCAGATTATGTCTTAAACTGTACAAGACTTGCATGTAAAGCAGGCCAGACAGCGAGGTAAATACAACAGCATTTAAACTACTCACATTTGCCAAAATAACAGCAATAGCTGATCAAGACATTACTCAAAGCAAACTGTATGTCTCAGTCTCCATATGCATTGGATATACAAGAGTTCCTATAAACTGCATGTGGCAACAACAAGTACTTAGCCTTCAGAAGACGGTAGCAGAGATTAACTGCAGTACAGATCAAGAAGGAGGAAAAAACTTCTTTCTCGGGCCTTAAATGCCAAGAAAAAAAGGGGGGGGGAGAAACGCTTTGATGTTTACCAGCTAAAGTTGAGAGGTTTTCGTGTGTCAGCTGACGGCGGAGTTTGCGGTCGCTTAAACGCAACTCACAGGTTAAGTCCGTGACAACAACACGCTGTCATAATTTGGCTCGGAGCAAGAGGTTTGAGCTGATCCGATGAGGACTCCTGCGCTTGACAAATATGTCTGAAACTGTAACCGCGCCGCGATTAACGCAAACTTGACGCCGCGGTAGGCTGGGCTGTTCCGTCTCACAGGTGCCTCCCCTTTTTTTCCCCCCCCTCTCTCATCCGCCCCTGCCGAGCATTTCCTCACATTTTACTCCTCACAGCACGGGTCACGAACGCCACGATTTTTTTTTCTCCTCCACTCCGCAGGAACAACCACAGAAACCGGACGCGGCGCAGTCGACGTCAGCTCGGCATGTGTGTGTATGTATAGGCGAGAGGTCTCCCCCCTTTTCAAGCAGACACCCACAAACTGACAGGATAACAAAAAGAAAACATCAACACGTCGTCCGGTTCTGCCCTGTGTCACGGACCCGGTGGTCCTGACACCGAGGGCTCGGTAAACTTGGCAGCCCAAACAAGTAACGACACAAGCTAAAGCAGACAGGAAACTTACCGACGGCTCAACTTACCAGCTGCCGTTTACATCCTGCTCCACACGGCTTATTGGTGCCTCACACCGCGGTGTTAGAACCGACGACGACGCGACGAAACCGCAAAAAAACTGATAACAGCGAACTGCTGGTTATAAATAGTCATGATAACCCTCCGGTGTGTGGCTGAGTGGTCCGTACAAGCCCCAGGAAATACGTCACGGCCGTGAATGTAGCGGAGACGTTAGAGGAAAACTACCGAGCTGCGGCGCTGCTACAGCCCCACCTGCCGGCCACAGGCGGCGTCGCACCCTCATGCCGACACAGAGGCTGTGTCCGGCAGTTGCCAAACACGCTATTGATTCCTAGAGGGGTCATTTATTATAGTGAAAAACACGCAGTGGAGGCCAATCTGTTACGTGTGCGTGACTGTATGCCAATAAAGCTTACTGTAGTTGAGAAAACTGCTGTTGGGCCTATTAATTTACCAGCTTCCTTAACCTTTAAATGGTTGGTAAAAAAAAAAAAAAACATATTTTATGTCACGGTGCAGATTATGACCTTTTGGCATATGTGGAAAACAACCTATATGTTATCTGAAACAGGTTCACTGCGTTTTAAAAAGCACATTTGCAGCATCTGGTCCAAGCCTGATGGCTATAATTTCCTTTGTTACAGTTTTCTCCACACAAACTCTAATTGTTTGTTTGTTTGTTTGTTTGTTTGTTTGTTTGTTTGTTTGTTTGTTTGTTTGTTTGTTTGTTTGTTTGTTTTATCTCATGATGCTTCCACTCCCAGAGCCTGGTCCTGTCCAAGGTCTTTTCCTTTTGAAAGGGAGTTTTTCCTTGCCACTTTCACAGGGGCTATCTCATACGGAGTTGTTGGATTATTGGGTTTTTCTCCTGATTACCTTCCAGTGTAAAGGACTTTGATTCTGTTTAAATTCTTCACAATCAATCCCTTTGATGTATACCAGTATAGTAAATTTACATTTACACAGAATCTCAAAGCACACCTGGGTTTGCCTCAAAGCATGCAGGTGACTGGCTTAGACCAAGGAGGACCCCTATCGCCTCACCGTAGGAGGGTCTCCGTGTACCCCAGCTTTCCCCACAGTGCAAAGACATGCATGT
Organism: Aulonocara sp. 'chitande type north' Nkhata Bay; assembly: GCF_057382095.1. Classification (NCBI taxonomy): domain Eukaryota; kingdom Metazoa; phylum Chordata; class Actinopteri; order Cichliformes; family Cichlidae; genus Aulonocara; species Aulonocara sp. 'chitande type north' Nkhata Bay. The sequence continues at coordinate 18,331,534 of NC_141344.1, forward strand.
TGGGTTAACTGGTGATTCTAAATTGGCTGTAGGTGTGAATGTGAGTGTGTTGTCTGTCTCTGTGGGTCAGCCTTGGGACAGACTGGCGACTTGGCTAGGGAGTACCCCGCCTCTCTTTCCATGATAGCTGGGGTAGGCTCCAACCTAACCCTGAACCAGATAAGTGGAAGTAAATGAATGGATGGAAAACTCATATGTTAATAATACTGACTAGTCCCTGCTTTTCTGTGTCAGATTTAACCCAACTCTAATTAGATGCATGCACCATGTGGGCTGCCCCTGAAGCCAGCGCCTGGTTCCCTTCCATATGGGGACAAACTCAGCACCAGGGTTGCATGTCATTAATTCATCTCTCTCACTACATTTTCTGTCAACTGTCTAATGGAGCATTTTAATAAATTAACACACTACCTCAAAAATAATGGAAAAAAATTAACATAATATCAAGAAAAATTATTAACTATTTTTCAGATTATACAGGACCCAGTTTATTAAACAACCTCCAGCATAAAGCAGGATTTTAAACCTACTCCAGGTCCCGATGGGCAGGCCCATTTCTTAAACCAGAAACCAAATGATAAGCAGTGAACTTGGGGCTCTAGGTTCAGTTTCTCACTTGCCTCTTTCTATCAGCATCCTTCAATAATTTAGTGAGGCCACCTGCAACAGTCTATGGAGCAAACACTTCAAATGCTATTGCATTCATCAAATGTTAAACTGTTGCATAGTTTAAACTATTCAACGGTGCCTCTGCTCAAACCTGTTTCCTTGACTACCCATTTTCCATGAGTGCTTATTCAGCTCACTGGGGGCCTGTCACAGCTGACTCAGGGCAAAAAGAGGGGTAAAACCCAGAGAGATCATCATGTCATCACAGGCAACACAGACACTCACACTTCACATTCACACCCACTCCTAAAAGTTAACACACTGAAGTGAATATTCAGACAATTTGCAGTTTTAGACTTTAAAGTCTCAAATCATGACAGCTAAAAGGTTGTAGCAATGGCTAACTGAGGCTACATCTTTTAATTACTGACTTACTGAAAGTGATCAGTTCAGTAATACAATAAAAAAACAGAAATGTTCATTTTTATCCCTTATCTCTTTTTAACTTATTTATTTTTATTGATAAGTTAAAACAATAACATATTCTGCAGATTTTAGAGTATTTGTTTGTTTGTTTGTTTTTTGTTGTTTGTTTAGAGAAATGAAAGAAATTGAGTTTGTCTTGCAAAGCTTATACAAGATTCATAAATGACGTGATTGCATTTTTGTCCAGAGACGGTAAGCTGGGCACACTCAAAGGCCATATCCTGCGGTATTGAAGGATTCTTCCATCAAATATGCAGCATTTCATAAAATGAAATGAAATCCTGCTGTAGGGGGGGGGGGGGGGGAATCTTTTAAGCGCACTGAAAGCTCTATTTTCACTGACACAGTGCCCGTGTTATAGTGTGCAGTTGTGCCTTGCTACCTTTTGAGAAGCAGCCAGCATTCTGACAGGATTGAGAATCTATTATTATGCAGCTATAGTCGGGGTAATTAATAGGGGAAGAGAATCATGGTGGGCAGAGTCTGCAGGCTTCATCTCTGTCGTGGTCCCTGTGGTTTCCACTTCTTGTGCCTTCTGTGTTCCACTTTCTTTGTTATCATGTTTTCTTTCAGTCTTAATTCTCAGCGTTAGCTATTACCTATTTGTGGTGACAGCCTCTTTTACTTTGAAAGTTAGTTTTTTCATGTGACTTGTTTTTTTGGCTTTGTTTCCTGTTTTTTCAACTGAAAAGGCATATAGACATGATCAAAGTGAAGTTGAAACTGAACATCAGAATTGAGAAGAAAGCTTTGAATGTGGCGTGGTTGTTGGTGTCAGACAGGGTCGTCCGAGTATTTCAGAAACTGCTGATCTACTGGAATTTTTCCCACACACAAAATATCCAGCAGATCAGCAGTTCTTTGGGTGAAAAGGCCTTGTTGATGTAAGAGGTCAGAGGTCAGACTGCTTTGAGTTGATAGGAAGGCAACAGTAAAGCTTGATTTTGACTTCTGTGTGAAATCTACGCCCTAATTTATGTAGTAACCGAAAAACTCCTTTTACCCCTGCGCGCAACCTTCCACGCCATTCAGACTGTTGTGGAATGCCTTGACCCGACGTGTAGTTACATTTCTCAGGAGGTGCACGTCAGGTTACATAGAAGGTTGCGGTGTAGGGTTAAAATGAAGTTGCGGTTATGGCCTAAGTTATGACGTAGATCTGATGCGGAAGTATAATCCATGTGTAACTCAAATGAGTGCAGAAGAGCACACATTGGTTTCAGCAGCAGAAGACCACACCACATGCCAATCCTGTCAGCTAAGATGCGAAAACTAAGACTGCAAATTTACACCGGCTCACTGAAACTAGACAATAGAAGATGTGAAAAACATTGCCTGGTACAATGAGTACTGATTTCTGCTGCATTATTCAGATGGTAGGGTAAGAATTTGGAGTAAATAGCATGAACGCATTGAACGAATCTGCCTTGTGTCAACTGTTCAGGCTGCTGGTGACGCGGTAATGGTGTGGTGAAAATTTTCTTGGCTCACTTTAGGTTCCATAGTTCTAGCTGAGCATTGTGTAAACACCACAGGCTTACCCCTTTATGACTGCAGTTTATCCATCGTCTAATGGCTGCTTTGGGCCATGTCACAAAGCTCAAATCATCTCAAAGTGCTTTCTTGAACATGGCAAGAGTTCACTGTACTCAAATGGCCTCCACAGTGACCAGATCTCTATTCAGTAGAGCACATTTAGGATGTGATGAAACAGGAGATTCAGATCATGGATGTGCAACCAACAGATTTGCAGCAAGTCCAACCCAGTAGCAGCATACAGAGCCTAATAAATTGTCTGATGAGTGTATAGACCACGGTGTATTAATGAAATATCTCAAATTTCTGAAAGTCTTATCCTCTGTCAAACATTAATTATTGCAGCGAGATTGTTCTAACAAAAGAACATTACAGACAAAACACCTACATAAACTCATTTATATTCTGCCAAGCTGATAACCCGCATAAGAGAGAAACATGTGCAGCCAAGCACAATCAAGAGCAATGCAAGTTAAAGGAATAGCACGCAGACGAAACAGAACAGTTCAAATTATTTATTTGAAGTACAAATATGATGATACCAGGTCAAAGGGACAATTAAATGTTCTTCCAGTCTTTTAAATAAGTTGCCACAAGAAGAGGTGCAAAGCCAGTGAGCATAAAGTGAAGATGTCTTTGTTCAGGGCTGCTGGAGCCAAGTTTCTTCCTGTGGAAGAAGGAGAACAGAATACATCATGAACAAAAACACAAATCTTATTCAGTGCTTATCAGAAACAAGTATCATGCAGAGTGGCTTTAACAGACTAAATATGGGGGAGGTTATCAGTTGTATTGTTTCTAAAGACACCCGCCTCTCAGCTCCAGCAGAACATCTCCTTCGTATTGAGCTAATCCAACAGCATGTCTCTGTTCCTTGTCCAGCTCTGCCCACTGCTCCTCAGTGACAGCCCACGCCTGCTCCACACTCAACCATGACAACTGAACTGCACTAAACACCACCTGTCAGGCGCACACCCAACACAAAAAAATATATATTTTTCATTTCCAGGAATGCAGACATTACATGGCATCAGGTTTTCTTTGATTTGACATTTCTCAGTTATTTCCAGAGTTGCACATTTTTATGGCGAGTTCAGTAATTTGTATATAAATAAAATGTTATATTATGTGTATTACAGCAAAAAAAAACTATCCTGTTCTGTTTATCTGTCCAATTAAAAATCACAGACAAACCCTTTTGAGGCCCACTGTAATTTAGTGCATTATTTATGATATTTACTTATTTAATATTCATTTGATGAAAATCACAAGCTTAAAAAAATGTTTTTCATCATTTTCAAAAAGATAAAAGAGAATGACTGAATATGTAGTCATGTGAAAAAGAGAGAGCTCTTGGCTATGCATGTCCTTAAAATGATTGTCTCAGATACATAGATGTCTCCAGCTGTAAGCAAGGAAATCACTGCCCACCTGCTCTGCAGACCTTCTGTTTGCAGAGGGCACTCAATCAGAAGAGAGCTGACTTAAAGGGAAATGACCTAAGACTGCTTGCTTCACCAAGGGCCAGAATAAAAAACATAAGGATTATTTTAATCTGTGAATCATGCAAAGCTACTCTACTGGATCTAAGAATAAAATTATGGAGCTAAAAATCGGCTTTAAAACAAGTGATGAAACTCACTGCCATCTTTTTTGGTGATATCAGGGCGATAGCTTCAGGGGTGATTCCCCCCACTTGTTCTTGTAGCAGGGCTGACAGCACCATATCTGGCAGGCCCGCTGGACATAGAGGGAGAGAGAGAGAGAGGAGCGCTATAGTGAGATAATTAATGTTTCTCATGTCACATCACAGGAGGAGTGTAGAGAAACATTTCCTCTTACTTCCGAGCCTGTACCCTCAGGGATACTTTTAATTGTACCTATCCATCCAAGAGCTGTCATTTCCTCTTTAAAAAGAAACAATTTTTAAAAAAGTTAATCAAAAAGAGTTTACACCCAAGGGATATTATGCTCTACTATACCTGCCAACGTCCCAATTTCAGTGAAAACTTCTGGTCCCCAAGTATTAACTGGACCAAAGGCCTGTGGTCTGGACAAACAGCTTGTCAATGCCTCCATCTGCTGCTCTGTGCATGGCAGGGATGTCTCCCGCAGGAACACAACAGCCATACTGCAGTTTGGGGGGAAAGATTCAAGATTTTATTCCTCCTCTGAGGATAGAAAACGTTTTCACTGGCTTTGTTTTGCTCAGAATCGTGCTCCCGCCTGCTGTTGGTTAGCATCTGCTAGCAGGTTCATGTGATATCAGCTCTTTTATTCATAAAACCACAGCAGATAGTTTTGTTTTGCAGCAGGAGGGAGTTTCATTATGAGCTATTACTTTGACAGATTGTGAGAGTAGCATTATTTGACAGATATTTTTTTCCCCCATCATGTCAAACTAAGCTGATAGCTATGTTTGACATCTGTCAGTTTGTGATTGTTCCCGTACATATGCTGGATAATTTGTTTATAAAGTTGGATCGCTGTGTTTCCTCCTTCTTGCTTTTACATGTTTCTGTTGTAGCTAGAGCTAGAGCTAAGTGCATGTAGTGTGGGTAAGCAATTTATATCACTGACCTGAAGTTGTAGGGGCTCAGTTTTTTTATCTCAGAGGGATGCAGACCACAGATCAGATGGCCAAACGCTGCCAGATCAACAACTGTTAACTGCTCCACTTTAAGTTTGCGTTTCCGCAGCACATTCAAAATCACTGCTCTCATCTGAAAAGTCAGACAGAAACCACAAATTTTCATATTAATACACTCAAGTTTTGATTCTGCAACTTATTTTCATAAATTTGGGGGTCAAATTCAAAGGAAAAGCCTTCAACAATGGAGTCAGTGAATCTTATGCACTGGGTATGCTGACATGGTCTGCATACCCATGGTCTGAGTGACTATCTTTATCCCATAATGAAATAAATGATCCTGGTGGCAGACACTAAATCATTTGAAGACTTTGCAAAAGACATGAATCGGGCAATAGAGCCCAGAGTCTCTACATCTGAACCCATTTGCATCCCTATGGGAGATTTGGACTTTATTTTCAAACTTCAAAACACAGAAGAACCCGGTTCAAACCCTTCTTTAAAACTTCACATGCTTATAGATTCAGTGCCAACAGTTTAGGCTGGTTTTACTTTAATTTGTCACCCATCTGTTTTAGAGAATAAATGAATAAATAATTTTTTAAAATAGCTCACCTTTTTAGGGCTCCAGTCTGTCAGTGTGCCCAGATGTGCCAAAACACCTGGATTAGAGAGTTTAGTGTCTTGCAGGTCCTTCTCTCGCATTTCAGTCACCAGTGAGCCCAGCTCCAGCACCTGATCTTCACTCAGCTCTCTCACTGGACTCAACAACTGGATTGAATGGGTGTTTTTTTTTTTAGCTAAGACACAACAGTCTATTTTTTTTTCCTCTATATCTCACAATTATTTTAATTCTTTAGCACCTCTTATAGATTTTTGATCACACTTTTGGAACATATATTGCTACCACTTTTGTTTTAGATCCACCTCATGGGGTCAAAATCTAAACATGAAGGAGAGACAGAAGAGCCCCGCTCTGACAGACCCTGAAGCAATCTTAAGGGATGATATATACAGAGAAATATAAAGAGGAGGACAATTTGAGTGCTGTGGGGGATGGTCCTGTAAGTGGAGTTTAACTGACCTGTCTGAGTTTCACCCACAGTGACCGGCGCTGCTCTGAGCTCAGCAAAGAATCCTGACCAAACACCTCTACGCACTGTTTCAGTTCCTCCTGTGACATTCGGCTGAGCTGAGTGGATGTCCAAGCTGAAGGATATGTCCCTCTAATGTCTGCACAGCTTGGAACCGGCACTGCTCAAGAAAGAAAAAACCCACACATGCGGATTCAGTGAAAAGATGCTAAAAGGTGGCATTTATATGTTCTGGTTAACAGAGCTATGTAAAATGCGTTAAACAGAGCATGCACTTAAAGAAACATTTACTGAACTTTTTGCCCTCCGGCTCCGTGCTTTCACAATGCCCCGAATGAGGCTCTGAGTCTGCTGTCTCTGGCGATGCTGGTCAATACACTGGGTAATGCACACGCCACCAGTAATGCTGTCTTCCCAGCGCCTTTGACCCACCAGGACCTGCTCCACAGTGTCTTTATTCAGCACTGACTGTACAGCAGAAACCCTTATTATGAATTCCTGCAGGTCAAAATCTCTCCAAGAAAGCCAGTGAAAGTAAAATAAATGTAGTTATTTGAATGATTTTTGCTGCTTACCAGTGGAATGGAGTTAATCTGCTTCGTTGAGAGAGCAAACACCAGTCGACCCAAATGTTCTACATCTCCAATTTGCCACTTGGATGGCTCTCTGGAAAACAAGAATAGGTATTCATTACTGCTGCTTAAAGTGGGAAATCTCTTATTATCCTGGGTTGTGGAGCCGGGGTTTTATTAGTTCTTTGAAATTTAGGAGTTGTGTTTATTGTCTGGGATTTGATTTATATTCTTTTTTTAGAGTTTCGGGGTCTTAGTGATGTTTATCAAGTAAGTCTGTAAGTCTGTTCCTCTCATGTTCTGAGTATGTGTTCTGTTAGTATGTTTTGTTAGCTTAATGTTCCTGTCTCTGCATCCACAGAGGTTCAGTTATTATTTCTTACTTCCTGTTTTATTTTGTAAGTCGCTCTCTCCCTGCACTTTAATCATAATTAGTTTCATCTACATGTTGTTTCTCCAGCTGTGACTCTAGCCCTCAGTGTGTGTTTGAGTATATATAGTCCTGTCATTCCTTGGTTCTTCGTCTCAGTGTCTTTTTAACCAGTTATCAAGCCCTGTGTGATTCTCTTTGTGCCTTTGTGGATTTTGTATTGCTGTGTGGGACTTCTACACCCAGCCTCATTAAACGGCTGACAGTTGTTAAATCTTGCTCGTCTCCTGAGTTTACATTTGGGTCCTAATCCTCCGAATTGTGACAATCCACGTGTTAGTGCAGGAGCAGTGCTGGGATTTCCCAAATGGGCTTGTATTTTACACCATTATTCTACTCTCCACAAATGGATGTGGATTGTGTCTGAAAGACAAAGTTTGCAGGTCAGTGTAAGACGATTAGTATATTTTACTGTATTTTGGACCAAGAAGCTTTGTTTTGCAAATTGTTAAAAGTTGAGGCCACATAATGAGACCACTCATTTCATTTCACTCGGAATAATCCTCAGCTTGACAGACTGCAGACTGTATTTAACCATTAGTTATTATCTGTCTCTGTTTCTCTTCCACAGTGTCTTTTGTCTTGTCCCCCTCCCCTGCCCCCCAGCTATGTGTAACAGATGGCTGCACCTCCCTGAACCTGGTTCTGCTGGAGGTGTCTTCCTGTTAAAAGGGAGTTTTTCCTTCCCGCTGTCACCATGCGCTTGCTTAGAGGGCGTCGTCTCTGTATTAATGTAGGGTCGCTATAACACCACTTCAGGCGACTCTCGTTGTGATTTAGTGCTCTATGAACGAAACTGAATTGAATTGGAGGTGGTATTTTGTAACAGGTTATTATTGTATGTACTGGTTTCAGGGTCACTTGAGATCAGTTGGGGCTAAAATGTACAAAAATGATTCAGACAACCAAGCTGGTGCATTATTTGTGTGTGAAATATCCGATTTGCTACAGCACTGGGCAGCAGCACTATTGCGGTCCAGATTGAACTATCACATAAATTGCACTGATGTGCTGTACGATGTACAGACAGATATTTATGAGACTAGTGCCCAGTTACTTGCGATAGGTTAGGAGAAGAGAAAAGATGGAGTGAAACTAAAAGAGAGTGTGCTGATCCTGCAGTCGTGACCTTTATGTCAGTATATTTCAACTTATAAAAGATATGATAAATTTAAAAAATGATGTGGTGGGCTTGATTTCTTTACATATATTTTTACAGGCTTACATTTCATGACTTCCACAGTGCTGTTTGATATATTTTCGATTTAAGTTTTTCATGGTGTGACCTTTTTTTTCTAATTAATTCATTTTTCGGTGCTTATGCTGCTTGTTTGTGTAAATCCAAAATAATAATAATAACAATATTTAAATTCTTATCTTGAGGTGTTAAAACTCCTACACATGTGTTGCTTTACCCAAACAGTTCTTTCTGGGTGAGCAGAGCACTGATATCCCTCAGAGCCTCTTTAGGAAGGCAGAAATTTCTCATCTCCTCCAGCCGCAGAGCCACCGCTCGTCTGTCCACCAGAGCCAAACTGTCCCTGTCTAAGAAAGGCAGCAAAGGTCCGAGGGTATCCAGAGCGGTGCCATCAATCTGCCCCTCAGACAGAGAAGAGCCCTGCGGAGCACGACATACAGAGAGAGACGTCCCGGATTACCAGGATTTCACACTGAAATGACTTCACTTGTGTGAAAAGCTGCTGAGAGGATAAAGGTGGGTTATGTTCTGAAGCACTTTCTCCATCTGTTTTTCTCTAAATACTACAACCGCCTGCTTGAAAAGCCTGAACACACAAATGTTCTTTCTGCAAAATTAATGAGTTAAAACAAATCAAATACACGACACACAAACACTAACTGAAGCCCTGATTTAACTCATCGAGAAAATGCTCTTCTTCTTTTCGGTTTGCTCTGAATTCTCATTATAATGGTTTAGAATTTTATTACTTTGGGAATTTGCAGAATTTGGTATTTGAGCTTGATAAAGTTTACTTCCTACAGCAACAGAGAGTCTAAAATGTGCTAAAACATGTGTTAACTTGTGCCCATCTTGCATGATAAGCTGTTATTTTGGGTGTTTTACCAGCTCAGTTAAGGCCTTCTCGGCTAAATTGGTCTGTTTATAATGTGGCAGTCTGAGAAAATCAGCAAACTGTGCTTGAACGTGGTCCAAAATGGCTCTGAGGGATGTATTAGAGAGTCTCTCTATCATGGTCACCCTGGAAAAGAGCAGAGCATGGGTGTAAATGCAGTCACCCGAGAGAAACAGTAAAACATTTATTCAGAAAAAAAGAGTAAAATACAAATATAAGGAGGTGATATTTACGGCAATGTTGCAGAAAACGCAGAACTCAAAATATTGAGGTCGAGTTTAGGTTGTCTTCTCAGTTCCTCTATGATACATTTTCGCTGGTGGCATATCTGAACTTGTTAGTACAGGGAAAAAATGCATTTTCATGGAAACATAAATTTTTATGGCTCACATTCCTCACCAGAGCAGGTCTTGTGCCTCCAGGCAGCTCACTAACAAACTGAAGCAGCTCTACAAAATCTGTATCATTGGTCCAGAGCTTCAGAAAGTCACAGCTCATTCCACCAGCGATATGACCCAGATCTCTATGAGTGAGAAAGAAGTCATTATTTAGACTGTCTTCTAAGCGGATGTCTGACTGAAAATGAAACTTCAGATGTTTCTGTTGTGTTTTTATTTTAGCTTGCAATCAAAATATTAAATGAATTATTAAATCAGTGCTTTGGCTGGGGTGAAACCTACCTCACTGACTTGCTGGTAATGTTTAGAAATTCATGGATCTTACTGAATAGAAACTGAGTCTGTAAAGAAAAGGAACAGCACGAGTCAGCATTTTGACTGTGCGTTTCTTTAAAATCAAGAAAGAAACTCAAACCAGTTTCCAGATATTACAATAAGGCAAGTTTTTTTAGCCCCAACAGGAAAATAAAAATCAATTCCCTAAACGGTGATGAACAATTGGTCCCTTATATACTTTAGTATTGCCATTTGTACACATAACATAATTTATGGACATCTATAGTTTGACTTCTTTACATGTGTGAATTGGATGGGTTGTTACAGACGTTTGCTGAAAATGTCACATCAATAGAACCTCTAGAAATATACTTAGAAAATTGGTGTTCAATTTTTATTTTAGCCACTCTATATGCACACACACTGGTTGGAGGATATTTATCAGCAGACGCTGGTTAACCAGAGATATCATCTGTATATTGTACAATATGAAAATCATATTGCAGGTTAGTTCAGAAATAGTGTCATCACGTTGTTTAACCAGAAACGTGACTTCAGCTCAGTTGCCATTCTATCCTTTTTTTTCCATGTAGCACGTCATAATAGAAGGAGACTGTATATGACACTCAGTCCTTCACGATAGTTTCCTCCTTCATGTGAGACTGACTAATATGAGCACAGATGCTCTGCCTCCTGTTGATGGTATTTTTCTCCACTACAGCTAAGGGCAACTGTAAACATGGCAAAGTAAAAGAGAAATTATGCTACCAGCTTAGAGGAAATGTGAATTGGAGCAAACAGCCAGCAGTATGTGTAGAACAGTCAAGATTTTATCACTGTAGATTCACTTTAATCTGTGATCCTCATAATAAACCAGCATAAACAACCACACTCTGCTGGCATCAGCCCCAGAAATCATAAATGTCTCTATACTATATATATGCAGCAGTATTGGTTTTAGGTGAAATTTAAGATCACTTTGACAAGTGTTTAATTCATAATGCTCATATAAACATTTAGTACTGTTTTTAAGAGGAAATTTAAGGTTTAACACTGACCCAATGATCAGTCCAATTACTGCACATATCAGGGAAGATAATGAGAGAAAAGGAACTTCATTTGTTTGACTGAAGTCTTGTTGGGCTGAGAATAGGTGGTGAAAGCAGGCTAAAACAATTTTGGCTGTGACAAAACCCCTTTAAGGTAGCCAATTATTAATTCATGCTGTACTCCTCCACATCATTGTACAACATCCAAACTAATTAGCTTGATGGCAGCTGATGTGAATGGAGTATTAATATCCTGAAAGGGCCTCCTGAAGCATATCCTATGAGTTGCAGATTAATGGGGGCGAAAACTGAAGCTGCAAACAGTTTCTTCTTTTGTAAAAGAGCTATTGTTGTTATATGAATGTGATGTTAAACAGCACGCAAAAAAAGGGATTAAAGTAAAAGGGTGCACCTGGTGTGGCGACCAGTCTATGTCCCTGTACACGCTGATGCTTCTTGAAATGATTTCAGCACTCATGGTCTGCATCAGCTCCCTCAGAGGGACAAATGGTAAAAGACAGTTTAGCTGCAGAGTGGTGTTCCTTGTGTCTCTGTGCAGAGCCTGCTGAAACAGAACCACAATAAGAAATGTGAATTTATGCTTTATTGAATCTAATTTGTCACAACCTGCTCAAATGTCTTTTTTACTCAATGCAGCACCAGAGGGGAAATAATAAACCATAAGATTTGAAAAGTGAGAAGAAGCAGAGGAGAAGAAACAAAGCTCCGTCACCTCCTGCATTGCATTGTATAGCATGGCTCTATGGCCAGGCTTAAGCTCAGTTAGCAATGTTCTCCAGCACTGGCAGTGGACAGCTTCACTGATCTCAGCCCACTGGAGGTCTCTGAGCACAGCAGGGGAGAGACCGGAGTGTAACGGCTTCAGTCGGCACAGTTTTTCCATGGTGAGCTGGCGGGAGGAGAAAAACTCAGAGGTGAGAGTGCAGCTGGACGGAATTCAGCACAAATATTTTTAAAATTTTCACTTACGTTGGTGTCCTTCAAAATCTTGGATAACATTTTAAATGCCTGCAAAGAGCATTAAAAAATAAGTCTGCCAACAAGACACCCACATTTTAAGAAAGTTCACACAGGACACATATTTCATCTCTGTTTATTCCCTGCTTTTCATTAGTTATATGCAAATTAATAGTAGACTTACATTTATGCCAAAAATCCCTGGCATTACATATTTCAGTAAAGGTTAGCATTTCATTTCTCTGAAAAGGGGGGGTCCACTGCTACACGCTTCACATCACCTTATAAAAACAACTAGAAGTTGTCCTGACAAATCGGAAACTTTGTCGAAATGCAACTCAAATTTATACATTTACAGTGACACTTGGGGAGGAAGAAGATAAGCATGACAAGAGAAATAATTCCCTGCTGACCTGTGCTGGGGAATATGTGTGTAATCCTGGCTGTGACAGGACTTCCAGCAGTTGATCTGAGGGGAGTGACAGCAGAAAAGAAGCTCCCAACTGGGGAAGCAGACCACTGAGAGCAGACAGCTCCAGAGGAGCCATGCTGCTGACATTCAGGGTCTGAACTGCTGGTATTAACCAAGAAGACAGCTATTCATAAGACACAGTGAAACAGAGTTAGTCAGACATGCCATGAAAACATACTTGAGACTGTAACCTGAAGTTGTCCCATGCCCCTCACCCTGCCACCGGCACTGACAAAGCCCTTGGATATGCACTGAGACAGCTGCTGCCAGAGAGCAGAGGCTACAGCAGAGTCCTGAAGATATGAGCCCAAGTCGGATGGATCCATGTAGCACGCAAGGACTCCTAATCTGCAAAAGGCACTCATTCACTTTTCTGATCACTTGATTTAACATTAAGTTCAATGGCATAATGCTTTTTGTAATAGACTTCAAAATGAAGGGTTCAATTATGAAATAAATCACAGCTAAATACAGAGATCCTTACAGAATGAATAAACTACAGCACAATAAAGATAACATATGTTGCATTGCGTCTGATTAAAATGAGATTCACTATTGTTATTAATCATCATCAGCTTGACTTTCTGGGAAAAAAGAAAATTGCTGTGGGCCCTCTAAGCTACAACTATGGACCCCAGATTCATGTTAACTTCCTTTGCAAAAACAATACCAAAGAAATATTATTGTGCAAAAGTCTTTAAACATACCTAATTTCTTTACAGTTGGCACAGGAAATTGGAAATAGGGGCATCAGTTTATTTAAGCATGAGTAAACGAATGAAAATACAATAAAAAAAGTTTTTTAAAGTTTTCACGAGCTTGAAAGTCCGTTCATGTTAGTCAAGTTTTATTGTCAGTTCTCTAAGTAGTCTTTGGGAGTAGTTCTCCAGGCTTCTTGAAGGACATTCAAAGCTCTTTTTTGGATTTTGGCTGCATTTTGTTTTGTGCTCTGTTAATATGACCCCACACTGCTTCAGTCATGTTGACTGCTTCAGTCTGGGGAGGCCAATCCATGACTGATAGTGATCCATTGTGTGTTTTTTTCCATTTGCTTTTACTGAACTAACAGTGTGTATGGGATTGTTGTCATTCTGGAAAAAAAAATAACAATAACATTTAAAAATGCCAATCAGATGCTTTCTATATGCTATTTGATGGTGGATAAAAATTAGATGTTAGTTTTTATATTTCCATCAGTTTTGACAGGATCTTCATCACCACTGGCTGGAACGCAGCCCAAACCATGACAGAGCCTCCACCGTGTTTTACAGATGGCTTCAGACTATCTCTCCTAACCTCCTCTGTACATAGTGATGAGGATTTCAACATGTTGCCACTCATTTTCAGTCCAGTCCTTGAGGCATACCTCTGCCTTTTCTCCCTTTTTCCCTTTTCTTAAGAATGGCAGTCACCCTTCCACTGAGTCTAATTCTGATGAGGTTTCGGTGAACAGCAGACGGATCAGCTGACGGACCATGCTTGTCAAACTGTATTATCTTTTGTTTTCTTCAAAGATTCAACTACAAAATGGGAATAAATTATATGTTTTTGCAGCACCTAAACAGGTATATCTGAGTGACTCACAGGCTGGTGTTAAGTGGTTGATCACATACAGAACTGGTCTGAAAATGAGTGAAAAAGCAGCCAATGTCCAAAGAAAAAGAAAAACTATTGCTCTATTGGTCTAGACTACTCAGAAATTTTGAAAGAAAGTCTGACTCCTCGGAAGCAAAATTTAAAGAAATGGTGGCTCAAGACTTTTGCACAATACTCTAGACATGGATAAGTTTGGATAAGTTTAAGGTATCTGGATCCCACCTCATTATGTTGTCACCAGTCACATTTATCTTCCTACTGAAGAGGGTCCGCAGCACATGGCGCCCCCTTACTCCATCCAGACTGCCATTGCCAAGTAACTCCACCAAAGGAGCAAGCTGACCGAGAGGATTACAATGACGAAAAAAGCATGCAGAGTGAAAAGAAAGTTTCATGGTGGTAAAGTAGGTCTTTAATAGTGGCGGTGGAGAACACTTTTCTCTAAAACCTCACATACGTGTTGGTATTGGTTGGTGTATGGAAGCATTTATTCATGTAGGTATTCATTAATGAAAAGAGATAAAGTCATGTAAGAATATGTCAATCAGAGAAATGCCCTCAAACCTGCTGTGATGTCAGCTGCTGAAAATGACTGACTGGGAGGTAAGGCAGAAGTGGGAGGATGGAGCTGAGAAAGTATGGTGGCCATGTAGGGACATCACCCACCACGCTAGACTGCAGGAGTCTTTTTACAAAGGCCTTTTTCTGCAGGGACTTCATCCCCGAGCTGTGGTCACGGATGGCTGTCAATCTGAAGAGCATTGCAGAAGCTGTTAGTGTCACATTGAGAAGTTTTACATTAACTATGACCACGTTTGGCCCACAACTCACACGCTGTCATTGACGATGAGGGAGGCTGGGAAGCTCATTATGTCAGAGACAGACATAAAGGGAATGAACTGAGAAAGGTCCACAAACAGCTCTGGGGTCACTCGCGGGAACTTGTGGATGAAAGCTGCTGTCATTGTTTCCATGGCCTGCAACTCTTTTTGAGAGGCCTGACAGAGAAAACAAAACGCCGGACAGGAATGGACGTGGATTCAATTTGGCACTCTTTAACTATGCATGGACCATGACGTGAATCCAAATAAAGCAGAAGCAACACAGTGCAACCTACTGTAATAACCACCAATCAAAAGAAATGCATATGAAAGAAAACACATTACAATTCTTCTCCATCTCCTTACTCTGTGATGAATGGTTTTACTGAGTGAAATCAACAAGGGCTCATTTATGTGTATTTATCCAGCTAATTAGCTTCTTACACAGAGGAAGCTTTAGTAATAAACATATTTAAGTACAAAAAGTTGAAGAACAAACCTGGCTGGTTTCAACCTGAAGCTGATCCCAGCTTCGATGCATGTGGGAGAGAAATCTCTTGACTGCATCCTTCTCAGCCGACATCACTAGAGTACGAATGCTGTCTCTTGGCATCTGGAGGTACTCCTGGTGGGCGATTCAGTTGAATGTAACTCTCAGTGTGTCTATGTGTGAGGTGTTATATGTGGGTAAATCTGCACACGCTCAGTACCTGCAGCAGAACCTTGAGAGCAGATGAGTTGTCATCACGCTGGATGAGGTCCCAGAGGACAGGCTGATGTAACAGGAGTAACAGGTTATTTACTTATTGTGTGTCTGTTAAACAAATATGTCTGTTAGTAACTGCATCTTACACTGAAGCAGCTCAGCAGGTCCTCCTTTAGTGTGGCATTCTGCTCTCTGCGTAGGAACACTCCCACAGTGTGGAGAACGCTTGTGGAGGCTTCCGGCCGCAGTGCGGACCAGGATGTGTTGTCGATGAGACTGGAGAGGAGAATAGCCTGACCCAGACCCTGCCTTGCCTCTCTTTCTCCCTCATCCAGCCCCGAAGAGAGACCCACCATAAAATCTAAGACTCGCAGCACATATCCCAGCGCCACTAAAAAACCCTCACGCTCTCCCATCTCGACCTCACACACGCTCAGCTTGTGCAGGACATCCATCAGCAGTGGTGCCGGGTCCACGCACAGCTGTGATGTGTCAAAGTCATAAGGTGCTGGAAGCATGTCAAAAAACCTCTGGAGGAAGCACTTCCTGTCTTCCTGTTCAGCCAGCAGATCAGCACAGATATCAGCAAACTGAGGGTTTGTTCTTAAAAGCTGATAGTAGAGTGTGGCATTCAGACAAATGTACTCTCTCAGTCCACGTGTCTGCACACAGAGCTCCAGGAGGGTGAAGTTAGTGAAATGTTGCACAGGCCACTCTCTGTACTGACAAGTCTTCAAAGTGGTGTCATCATGGGAGACATTGTGTATTTTGGAACAGTATGCTGCAGCCCACCTGCCCTCTGGCAAGGACTGGTGCGAGTCAGTGCCACACAGAGATGAGATCAGGACTGAGTTGTTGGGTAGAAAGCAGTGTCTGAAAGCCTGAGCACTGAGAGACCTGCCGCCCAACTGAGCCAGACAGTTCTCACTGAGTCCTGTATTCCACATTGACTCATCTGAAAGCTGCACACACAGCTCATCTATGCTCGTCTGGTTAAAAAAATGATAGTCCTTTGTCACTGCAGCCTGAAACAGCACAAAATAAATTAGTCAACCCACAGAATATTCAGTTCTTTATTAAGAATCTTGTTTTGACTTAACTCTGGAAACAAAAGATTTAATTGCACATAAACAACAAATATTAAATGTATTAATTAAACAAACGATATTAACAAAAGTTTGTATTCTAACTGTGAAAACCATTAGGACACCCAACCCCCTAATAGCTAGTGTTACCCCCTTTGTTAGAAATAGCATCAGTGATGCTTCTTGTAGCCGTCCATCAGTCTCTGACATGGTCTGAGGAAGGTTTCCTCCAATCCAGCAGAATTCCTTCAGCTGTGAGATTTTTGAGGAATTATTTGCATGTACAGCCCATTATCCCAGAAGTCCTAGTCTTTGTTCTCTCTGGCCTCTCCCATGCAAATTAAACATGTGCAGTCTGATTTCTGATTGTAGAGGCATGCATTTTACATCAGAAGTTGCAACAGCCTGAAGACATTGTTTTGGAGACTTCTTTTAGCATCTTGCACTCTGCTCTCGGGGTGAACTTGCTCAGACAGCCAGACCTGTGTCAATGTCCTCCACTTGTAGACTATTTTTGGGAAGGAATCGCTGACCTCAAATTCTTTTGAGATCTTTCCAAATCCCTTCCCAAACTCATAAGCTGCTGCAATCTTCTATCTGAAGACCTGAGACAGCTCTTTTGATCTCATGATAGTGTTCACTCTCACTTCAATGGTCAGGAGCACACCAAACTCAGCGTCTTAGGTTTAAACAGGGCAAGCCTCCTTTAAAATGCTGAGTAAGGATGTTTTAATCATGTGCGACTGATGTGATTCGCCTGTGAGCGAATCCTTGGCCATTTTTAATGTGAATTAATGCAGCGGTGTCCTAACTCAAGTATTGCATTTTACATTAAAATGTGTTTTCTTCAGTTATAATTGTTTCGTTTTATCATTAGAACCTCCCACTATTGTTAAAATGAATATTAAATTTCCATATGACCAAACATGCTTGCAGGCTTTCACAGCATGTCCTAATTTTTTCACATGACTGTATGCTAAGATTTAAAAAAAAAGGCAACCAAAACTCAAATTTGTATTCCTTGCTAAGCTGAATTCCAAGAAGACACTTGTGCTCACTCATCTAAAAAGTAATCCATTACCTGATGTGCTCTCTGCAGCCAGAAAGATGAGTTGGCACACACTGTATTGTTAAATTCATGGGCAAAGAACTCGCTGCAGACATGGACCCAGAGGAAGTCCTCCTCTGCAGCAGACAGGTACCAGGCTGCATCAGAGCACGTAGCATGCAGGTCGAGCTCCATCTGATCCATTGCAGGGTTAACTGACCCATTCTCACCTTCAAACAGTTTACAATAGAGGAATACAGTGAAGTTAGAGACGCCGGTCAAGCCTGGGATGGATTCATTACATGCGGCCTCCAGGATTTCTGTAGAGGTGGAGTACTCCATCTCCTTCTGCTGACCGGTGCTCTCTTTAGTCTCCGTTTGTGACTGGCTGTTAAGTGCAGTTAATGGTTCAATGTGAAGCTTTATGTTGGAGGCTTTACGTGCAGCGGGAGTGGCTTTTGGGGTTGACTGAGCTGGTGATTTTGGTGATCTTGGCTCATCTCCTTCAGTGGAAGGGCAGGACAGGAATGGGAGGGAGCTCGGGAGGCCCCGGGAGCTTACACCCAAAGCTTGAGTGTTCCACATCACGTTGTGCCTTATTCCCCTACAAATCCACAGACAGAACAATGTCTGTTTTGTTTTGCTAGATATTTAATGCAAAATATATCAAATTAAATCAAAAATGTAGTCATTTATATTTCTAATATAGCTTACCATAAGATGAGCTGTCGTAGGTCGCCTTCAAGAAGACCGATAAGAAAGGAAATATTATTTGGAAATCAAAGTGAATAAGCAGTGGAAAAGCAGCTGGAAGCTTCTGCAGTACACAACCATGGATGATGTAACACTGCAGCTCGGCTAACAATGCCCAACATATAAAGTTACTGACATCAATGGGAGGATTAACAGATGCCCTCACTGGCCAGGATGATTATAGCGTTTTTAAAGCAGTGTCATTCACTGTCACCGTCCTCTCCCTGGGGGGTTTCTCTGGGTTAAAATTGTTTTCTGAACGAGCACTTTTTATGGAAACTACAGGAAGAGGGTGTGTGACCTTATTTAATTATGAAATTATGAAAAGATTCTGATGTTAGTTTGTGTTTAAATGCAAAAAACAAAGATTTCTAACCACATCAGATAAATTTAACTCCTGTTTTTTATTTCTTCTAATTGTGAGAACAACTTTAGACCAAATCTCATATAAATACTCACCAGCGGAGCACCGGCTCCGGGTTTTGGGCTGTGGCATATCCACCAGGCTGCTGACGTCATCAAGCAGCGCCATTGTGACTCTTGATACTTTCTCCCTCAGGTTGCCATAGACAGAACTGCCCACCCTGTGCAGGAGGCCCCTCCTCAGCCCATCCAAACTCTGCACGAGAGCTAAATTTTTCTGTGCCAAATTGCCTCCTCGCTCGCCTCCACCCGAACGTGACAAAGCCTGCAGCAGCAAGCTTTGCATGGAGTTTGCCTCCGTCTCGGTGGCTACCATTTCATCCACGGATGTATTTCCGTACAACCCATTCTGTCTCATGGCCTCAGGGGGCAAGCTGAAGGGCTTTAAACGTCCGAATGCATTCGAGCCCTTGCTGTGTTCAGCAGCTTCCCCTGCTGGGTGCAAACTAACCACAGGCTTCCAGCTGCGTGTTTCTAGGAACTGCAGCAGCTGCTGAAGCCAGCTGACACTAAAGGCACAGTCAGTGCGACCCTTCAGTGCACAGATGAAGCTTTGTAGGCCTGCACTGGCCTGACCGTAGGTCCCGCTGACGAGAGCCTGAAGAGCAGCTTCCAGCACAGCACTCACTGTCCTCCAGTTTTGAGCTATGAAAGTCAAGAAGGGCCTGTGAGACTGACGCTCTGATAGAGTGATGAGGCTCTGCAGCAGGCCTAGGAGCCAGTCCCAGTGTGGGCTACCTCTGAGGGACAGAAACCAGTCCTGCACTCTAACGCTGGGCCGGGGTGGTACCCGGCCGTTCCACTGATTCTGGGCAGCGTTTCCTTCAGACTGCAGGAAATAATGCAGCACTTTCTCCCAAAGCTGCTCCTCGTCTGGCTCTGCCGGCTCCTCCTCCAACTCAGCACCCATCTCCTGAAGGTACATGGAGATGTTGTAGAGGAAGCCAGAGAGACGATGTCTGTTAATTGGCTTGTTTAAAGAAGGCATATTCCTGCTGGGAAGTAGACCAAGCGTTTTTAAGCCCCCCACGATATTCCTCATCCAAGTGGGCACAGACTGATCCTTGGTGTTTGTCTCAGTGGGAGCTCTCTGTGGATTTGCACCACCTCCTTTACTCCACTCTGAAATGATCTCCTTCAGAATGGCATATTTCTGGTCTTCCTTGCCACCTCCTATAAAATAGCATCAGAGATTGTGTAATAAACAGATAGTAACCAAATACATAAAAAAGTGGATTTGGTAGCATGTTTTGGTGGCCTACTCACCTGTCTTCTCAGGTGCTCCTTGTCTGAGTAAAACAGCACAAACTATGATGCTTGTGAATTTAAGAGCAGCCACCTCCGACCCTTTCATAGCCATCTTCATCTCGTGCCAGCCCACACCGCGACTCGTTGGTGTCACATGTTGCTCTATAGACTGAGTCTGCTATTGATTTCACAAAACCCTCATTGAAATGCTTTTTCATTTTAGGTGATGGGGTTGGACTTAAGGAGTAAAGTGTCTCAGTGGAAAGGGGATATTAAACCTTAATGCCTGGCTACCACATCACCTTACCATCATGGCTGCTAAAACAAGTATCAGTAATGTAATTAAGTCTTACAAATGTTGGGGCTGAAAATTTAAAGGGTCCACATTTTACACTGAATGGATATCTAAAGACTGTTAAACAGGATTCTTATATTCACACTTCAGTACATCCTTAGAATACCAGGATACATCTGTTTCATTAAAACTATGCTTTTGAATGATAATTATACTAAAGACAAAAAGAAGAGAACTTATTTTCTGAACTTACCGCAGTTCCTATGCGTTCATGCCTGTAAGTATCCTCTGAAGTGTTTGTCTAACACCTCCTCACACTGAGCCGCTCTGCACTGACCTCTTCCTGAGTGCCACTCTCTATTTCACCATCGCTTGGACTTTCTCTACCTTTCACTCTCCTTCCCCACCCCTCCCCCCAGTGTCCTCTATCACTCTGTTATTTTAACTATTTGTGGCACCTGTTTTTTTCTTTGTCTCTGGGGTTCAGATTGATGCTTGGATTAGTATTTCATGGTGTTAGTTGTGTGGATTGTTTTTTTGTGTGTGTCTTCATTTGACTGTGCAGATAATGGGCATGGCAAAGTGGTTACTTTGAAATAAGGCATCACATGTCTCAGTCTTGTTGGTCATCACTAGTGCATACCCATGTTTTAGGTGCTCCCAGTATATTTTGAAGCACCTCGAGGCTACAGGAAGGTCACAGCATTCAGCAAGGTGCTCAAAGAACATGAAAATCTGGATCATGTTAATCACACCCAGGATATCTATCCCCTGACTGTCCCATGTCCCCCTGCTGCTTAATTCTCCATTGAGCTGAGACTCATCTTGTGACACAGGGTTTGTTGGGGGTGTAGTCTTACCAGCAGTGCCAGACCAGCAGGACTGTGCAGGCTGTCAGTGTTTGGACACATTTATCCCTCAGTCAGGCAAACTTACAATTGAGCCCTGTGCAAGGGGACGGGAGCAGGCTCCCCAGAGTCAGACCACTGTCTGCAGGCGCTGAAACCCTAGAGGGTTGAGTGAAAGGACCATCCCCTCCCTCCACTTGCTTTAGCTGTATGATACTGTGGCCTGCACCGGGACAATAACTTCCTCCTGTATTATTGATGCAGCGGGGAACAGCGATCACTCAGCGCAGCGGGGCTCGATTCACCACGGGAATAGGCAATGAGAAACTGGATCTGCCACATACGTTCCTCCTCTCTCTGCTGGAAACTCAGTCATGGCGGAGGGAAATCATCTGATGAAAGTTGCAGTTGAGATTGGAATATTTGATTTGAGTCAACTTTTTGACCTCATATTCCTACATGAGGCCAAAAGCTTGCAATTAGTCAAAATATAAAAGTAATATATTTAAATTGCAGCTTGAGTGAGAGATATTGTTTTGTTTGATTGTTTTTGCTGTTTTCTGTGTCTTAAAATGGTGAGAACAAGCAGCAACATCCAGGAAAGAGAAACAATGGACCTGTGTTGTGCCAAAAAGTGGTTTTGAGTTATTTACCAGATTTTTAAACTGTTGTAAATGAGTTGTTGGCCTATAATTAGTCTAAAATATGCCAAATGAATGACATCAAGTACTTTTGAACCAGAAAGAACATTTCTGTCACAAGGCAGAAGCAACAATCAGTTTTTAGCAAACTGTTTTTTTATACTTTATTTATCAAGGTATAGTACTTTGTGCTTGTTTGCTCTTGTTTGATCTAAAATATGGTTACACAAGTTCAAAAAATATGCAAAAAAAACCCCAAAACATATACACGTTTTACACTTATCCATTTCAGGGTCATGGGGCCTATCTCAGCTGTCTTGGTGTGAGTGCGGAACAACATGGACACTATCCACTCACTCTCACACCCTCACCCTATAGACAATTTTGAAACAGCAGTTATGTAAAAAAAGAAGCACTGGGACAGTGGGGGGAAAAAAAACAAGAAAGAACATGTGAACTTCATAGAGGGGCTGAGGTCAACCAGGAGGTGCAATCCCAGAAACGTCTTGCTGTGAAGCAACGTTGTAGCGTTAACCACTGAATGATTGTACAAAACACTTTAATGCAGGAAGCAATGGAAAGAATTTTAACAATTTTAATGAACAACTTCAAGATACGGTAACAAAATCTGCGGCAAGTTCAGGAATAAAAGTTGAATAATGTTCAAGGGAAGGTCACAGGTCAGCAATCTAATGGTCAAGTCTCGTTACACAGGATAGAGTTCAGCTACTCCAGCATTCTTGAACTGCTCAGTTTTCGGCAGGGTTCTCGTTCAGAAAGACTGACGTTGATTCACATAAGAATTCCCTGTTGCCCACGGGTCTAGACTTATGTGAGTATTCCTCAGTAAAGCCAGAGGGGAACAGGCAGGAAAAACCAGGAGCTAGTGTTACAGAGTATAGCATGGTGGAAAAGGATGGAGAGAATCCCCCACTAAGCTTTTGGGTTGGCATTTCTTTAGATTTTGTTTTGTATTAATTGCATGCTTTGGTGTTTTTTTTGTGTTTGATGTGAGGTGTGGGCCACACCCATGTGGGAGTGGAGATTCTACTCTAGTCCAGCTGCCAGCTATTTGGAGTTGAATACAGGGAGCAGCTGATTGGGGAGGATTGGAGGCCTTCTCTATAAAGGGGAGAGGAAACAGGAAGTAGGGGTTGTCGTTGTTTTTTTAGTAGGACACTGGTGAAGCAGGGAAGCCTCGAAGATCCAGGATGAAGTGTGCACATTTTAATGGAAAAGATTTTTAACCTGGCCTGGTTTTGCTTTTAAAATAAACTGAGGATGTTGGAGGGAGGACTCATTCTTATTGGGATGTGAGTGGATGTGCTGGAAGGCAGGAAAACAAACACTGGACTGGAGACTCTCTGTGCCCCTGACAAGGAAACTGGACCAGTTTTGGGGAAGTTCCAGCTCCCAGGATGTGATGTGGAGACCCAGCCTCGAACGAAGTCAGGCCTGAAAAGGTGGGTGGCAAGCCTTTTTGAGGAAGCTGCAGGATTGATACGTTTTGGCTGCTTGTTCTTCCAAGTGACCACCTTTCCCCTGTTTGTAACCAGGATAACAACCCTGACCGCGGTGGCTTTGGGCCTTGGATTCCTGGCCAGAGTTGTGTCTTCAGCCAGTAGTTTTACCTGGAGAAAGAACAAATAAATCTTGTGTAACCCATTACAGTGTGCGTGTGGTGGTTCGTTACTGGTCAATATTAGAGCTACTACTTCCTTGTACGGAGGCCATTTTGGGCCTTACGTAACACTAGGCAGGCTCACACACCCAATCTGGATGGAAGAGGATAAACAAGGAAAGTACCAAAACATTTACTGGAAGAGGCCTGAGTGACACTGCCACATGATATAGCTTAGCAATCTGGCAATGTAGGAATAACAGTGGTTAAATACTGCAGGTGGGTGTTGATAAGAAACAGGTGCACCAGCGGAAGTCTTGGGTAACTACGCCCACTTCTGGGAGGAGTCTCGCTCCCATGACAAAGAGCGTCAGACTGAGCAAACAAGGAGAGAAAGAGTGAAGCCAGACCAACATCTGTGACCATGATGTCTGAGACACAACGATGAATTATGTGAATAGCGCCACCTATTGACTGTCATTAAAAACACCTGACAAATGACCAATGAAGTATCTTCATCTTTCAGTTGCTCCCTTTAGAGACGACATACTGGACAAAGGATGTCAAACATGGAGATGACACGCAGGCCTAAAGGAGAAAGGCCACAGAGAAATTCATGGAGGTCATGAAGGAGGACATGCTGAGGGTTGGTGTGACAGAGGATGCTACAGATAGAGGCATGACATACCCTTTAGTCTAAAACAACACACAACACAACTCGTTTTTTTTTTTTTTCCTCAGGATTAAGAGATCCCATTTTAAATTTTGATTTATATTTCTTTACTACTTAAAGTCATATGAGCATTAAAGGTAGATTACAGAAAAGATGTAAATGAAATGATAGTGTTCCAGTCTTTGCGATCTTTGCTTCTCACTTTAATCCAAGTGCTGCTCCACATTTTTACCATGAGGATTCCTCTCATTGGGAATTACAAAGGAGCTCTTCCACAGGAACACCAAGAGCCTTTGCCTTTACCTCAGTGTGCAGCAGCAAATGCTTGCGGACCTGCAGGATACAAAGTTTCACTGTGCTTATTGTTATGAAATACATTAAAAGTAATTTCAGGAAACAAATAGACAACTAACCATGGAAATTTGATTTATTTTGTGCTGTAGGGTCTTGATGGCAGTATTTTTGGAGTCAATATGTGCCTGCAAGCAAAAACATTAGGAGTTTCTTTAATGTTCTTATAAAAACATGACACTTCCAGAAATATACTTAAAAATATACACTCACAGGCCACTTTGTTGGTAACGCCTTGCTAATATCAAATAAATAAATGGCCTGTATTTATATAGCGCTTTACTAGTCCCTAAGGACCCCAAAGCGCATACCAGGATGAACCTTTTGCCTTCAGAGCTTTTTCTCCTATTTCTTTGTGGCACAGATTCAACAAGGTGCTGAAAACACTCCTCACAGATTTTTGGTCCCGTGATTGCTGTACATTCATAATGTGACTCTCCCGTTCCACCACACCCCAAAGGTGCTTTATTGGATTGCGATCTGGTGACTGTGGCGGTTATTTGACTCCACTGAACTCATTGCCATGTTCCAGAAACCAGTTTGAGATAATCTGAGCTTTGTGACATGGTGTGTTATTCTGCTGGGCGCAACCATCAAAAGATGGGTACACCGTGATCATAATGGGGCGGATACAGTCAGCAACAATACTCCGGTAGGCTGCGGTGTTTAAATGATGCTCAGTTGGTCCTGACGGGTCAAGAAAATCCCCCCACCACACACACACAAACACACCATTACCTCACCACCAGCTTGCTACCATGTCACTGGCTCATTAGATATTTGCGTAAATACACAGTTGAACTAGTGTATCTAACAAAGTGGCCAGTAAGTGTATATAAAATCAGTGTAAAGGTTTAGATGACTGCTGAAGAAGAAACATGAAGTAGATGTACAACACTACCTCAGTTTTCTTTATGACCCTGCTGAGGGCTGTTTGGTCCATGTTGGAGGCTGAAAGCACCGCACTGAGCTGAGCCTCCGTCTCCTCCAGGCTCTCTGTCAGAGCCTGCAGCTTCTTTTCCACCGCCATGTTCTCTATGTCTCCATTATGCTGCGCCTTCTCAACAATCTCAGTGAAAGCCTTGCGAAGTTCATCCCTTTCCAGTTGGAGCTGTGCAGCAAACACACAAAAACATTCACATAAAACGTGTGCAACTACACATGAATGGAGCTGATTGTTAGTTTTTACCTCGCTGAATTTCTGTTCCAACACCTCATGCTCTGCTTTCAGATCTTTCAGCTTTTTTCTTTTGATGTTTCCAATTGCATCCTGTCAAAAGCAGTGCACAGAAATTATGCTCATACTGGGCTACAGCGATGCTGCACACCAACGAAGATGCTGGTAAAAGCAAGAGAAACTGTCCAACAGTAAACTCTGTGAAAAAAGGTGCCAAAAGAACCTTATTTCCTGAGTAATGTCTCAGTTTCTTGGCAATTTCATCGTTTTCTTCCTTGATCTTTGAGATAAGCTCAGCAAGATGTTTGTTCTCCTTCAAAACAGTTACCACCTCCAGTTTCATGCTCTTTTGTTTCTTCTTTGCTTCATTAATTTCTCCCTGGAAAATTCAAATAAAACATTGCATGTGAAAATAAGACATATCTGGGTCAAAGCTAGTGGAAAAACTGTTCAGCAACAATAAATAATAAAATTTCAGTCACCATTTCAAATTTGGAGGCTTTTGTTTTGCATTTTCCAGAATATCAAAACAATTATTAATTCACTCGGTTTAAAGATACCCTCTAATGGTTCTGCTATTTCATAGATAAACCGTTCTAAAAATTATAAGCTGTAGTCACAAGCAGAAGACTGATCAGTAGTGAGTTATAGGTTTAAACAAAGCTTGTGTTTGTGATCGCACCTTGAGTTCAGTAAGCGTGTCCGTGTCCGTTTTCATGATAATGACAAATTCCTCAGCGCTGCGGTAGGTTTCATCGTGATCTTGTTTAAGAGCAGCGATGTGGCTGTTCCAGTGGTTTTCGCTATCGCTGATCTCACTTTTCCAGATGTTGTCCAGATCTTGTTTTAGCGCCTGCACTTTCATCTCAAACGACGCTGTAATTTCTGCCCCAGCCGTAACACAAAAGGATGGCTCCTGTTCAGTGCTTGACAACGTGAAGCGATGAATTCAACTCAGAATGCGGTTTTTATTTTTGGGTTGTGTTTTTGTTGTTTTTTTACCTGCAAGCTGTTTCTCCAGGTGGTCGCTTCTTGTGGTCAGTTCTTCACCATGTTTCTGTTAAGATAACAACCAGTTAGGAGTGTTTATTCTTGTAAGCTGAAGTATATCAGGGTCAGACGTGCAGAGCTATGTAATACAGTACTGAGGTGCAACAACAGATAACAGCTATGCCCACGGTTAAACCACAGTGAGAATTTTACACTAATTAATCAGCCTTAAAAGACCACAAGAACAAATTTGTGGTCAAGTTCTTACAGCTCATGGAAGCCACACTTTATGAATTCACATACTTGTGATTCTTTTTTGTTTGAGGATCAATTTTGACCAAATTTTTCTCTTTTGATAAACATTAGTGATTTTTCCCCTTATCTCGTTTATTTATTTACCCACTGTCTCTGTTTGTACTTTGCCTTCTAGTCCATCTTATTCTTAGGTTATGTTCTAGTTTAGTCCTTGTTCTCCCCACAACAGGAGGAAGTATACAATCCATACTGTTTGTCTGTGCTTGTAAGCAGTCTAGCATGCACAGTATCCAAGATATCATTTTTAGATAAATGATATCTTGGAAACCAATAACAGCTGAAGCTGATTTCATTTTGATGAAAACCAGGTCAAGGTCATGGCACATTTATGAAAATCAGTAAAAACTTTGTATTATCTACAGTTTTTTGTGGATTATCAAACTTCACAACATGATACTTGGTATTGGGGGACATGAGTACGTGTTAGCAACCAAGGTCAAAGTTGACCCTGGAAAAAAAAATCAAGAAACCATAATCTATCATATGAAAGGGCACGTAGAGAGGTGTACGACACGCACTTTTTTTAATACGACACCCTACGACATCACAATGACACCATAAAGTTTTGCAAAATCAAAATATCTCAAGTTCTTACAGCTCATAGAGCCAAAGATTTCAACTGATTCATATGGGTAAAGATCATAAAGTACACTATTTTAGTATTTAATGGTTCAAGGTCATGGGTCAAAGCAGGCTGATGTCAGCAAGTTGTAATTAAAAAAAAAATCACAAAAAATTAAGGTTTCATATCCTTTCATTATTTGTCTGTATATTTATTGTGGTAGTCTCCCCTTGTCCTTTGTCACGTGCTCACTCTGTTCTATGTAACTGTCACAGGTTCCTAGTAAGTTCCTGGTTTCTACCTAGTCTGAGTTTTCTTGTATTTCATTTCCAGTGAGTTCACCAATAAAGATCCTAACAATGTTTCACAATAAAAGCATTGTTAAAAAATGCTATGCTTTTGGACACTGGTTTAGCTCGGTGGTTGAGCAGCGACCACATACCGCAAAGCCAAATGCAGTGGTGTGTGAATTAAGCCATCCGTCCAGGTTCTACCCTCTTCTGTGTCCAAGTCATGGGAGTAACAGTCTAAGCAGAGATGGCCACACCTTCCTCTCCACAGCCACTTCCTCCAGCTCCTCTGAGGTGTTCCAAGGCCAGCCATGAGATGTGATCTCTCCAGCGAGTGCTCTCTCCGCTCAGCAGGACATGCCCCAAACACCTAACTTATGTCAGAAGCCTGAACCACCCCACCTGGTTTCTTTTGATGTAGAGGGGCAGCAGCTCTACTCTGAGCACCTCCTGAATGACTGAGGCCCTCACCCTCTCTCTAATGCTGAGATCAGACATCCTTCAGAGGATGCTCATTTACCACTGCTTGTGTCCACAGTCTCAGTGTTTCGGTCATTTCTCACAGCTTGTGGTCGTGGGTGTGGGTGGAAGCAAAAATCTACTTAAATACAGAAACATGAAGGATTTTTTCCTCAAAAGTGGAACAAGTGGCAGAGTATCTTTCTAGAGCACCCCGGCAACACTACGAATATGATTAAGGTAAAGGGAAATGTATGTTTTGTACTACAAACCAGTTCAAGTTCCTTCTTGGTGTGTTTAAAGTTGATCTCTTGGATGTCTACCCGTGTAATTGTCTTACGAAGCTCTTCCTCTAGGTGCTCTTGCTCTTTCTCCATCAGTTCATTGGACGCCAAAGAATCTGCATTCAGTTCAGCGATATCATTCAGGTGTTCATGCTGGAGGTGCTTGATCTTCTGCTTGTACACCTGGTGGGAAAAACAATCACATGTGAGCGTTCATATGGAAATCCAGTATTCCTAAAACACGTTGCCTTGCAGTTGGTATCATCCACCATCTTTTAGCCCTAACCCAAACCCCTGGCTTGGTACCTATTCAAGTTAGATCAGCGGTCTCCAACCCCTGGGCCACGGACCGGCCATGAGAGTTGAGGCTCGGGTGTGAAATTTATGGTTTTCAGGGTTTTTATCGTTTTTTATCGTTAATTTTTTATCGTTTCTATCATTTTTGGTACCGGTACTGGTTTTATTTTGTTGTATTTATCCACGACACCTTAAAGGCTGGTCCGTGAAAATATTGTCGGATATAAACCAGTCCGTGGGGCAAAAAAGGTTGGCGACCGCTGAGTTATATTATAATCTCTGGCCAAACCTCATAGACAATTTAATATTAACACCACAGCCCTCTCGGTTACCCATCTTTATATTTTATGCTAGCGGCATAGAAAATAAAGACATTTGTACCTTAAATTTATCAGTAGCCATTAATAAGCAAATGTCCATAAACAGATTCCTACATATATCCTAGAATAACCTGTAAACACTGAACCACATATCCTGGTTTTACTAAAAACCTTAAAATATTAGCATAAGAAACTTGTCCTGATTTAGGTTTCTTGAAATGTTTTACTAAATTTAAGAACACGATTTGGGACTTCAGCATCACCTGACTCCATCTGACCAGCCTTCAAAATGGAAGAGCTATCTATTTTTTAATATTCTAAAATCAGTAAAATCTTACCTTAACGTCTAATTGGTGACGGGCCTCATTTTCTTCTACATCCTTTTCTACCTTTTGCAGCTCAGAGTCAACCTCCTTCTGTTTTCTAACTGTGATTTCCCAAAAGCTGTGGATCTTGTCCCTCTCCAACTGAAAGTAGTTTCTCTCTTCCCGCTCTCTATCCAGTTCCTCTCGAAGACGCATAATGTGCTCCTCCAGCTTAAAAACAGAAAGATGTGACTGTAGTTTTTATGTGCTCGACAAACCAAATGACTGCAACATATTGTCACTTTTTTTCACGCTTTAGGAGAGTCTGAGAAAATCACTCTCCAATTTCCATACACTCATCATGGGCATCAATATCATGGTAATTTGGTGATTTCTTTCTTGCTTTTCTCTAACCTACAAAGGATCAAAAGTTTACATACCAGCTCAAATATATACACATACAGTCACATAAGTCTTATAAGTGATCCTACATGTTCTACAATGTATCTTAACTTGATAAGGCCAAGGCCCATTAACTTGGAGGAGTGTGGATTAGAAAAAATCCCAAATTAATTCAAACTTGCACACACACACACACACACACACACACACACACACACACACACACACACACACACACACAATCTTGGTTTTGTTTTTTTTGTTGTTTTTCTAATTCATTAAAGATATAGCGTGTACAATCATTCCACCCTGGAGAAACAGCAGTTCAAAGAAATCTTTAAAAGCCCCAAAATGCTATAACATCCATGTCCATGACGAGTACATGTAAACTTTTACCATATCCATGTTTTGTTTTTGTTGTTTTTGCTTTTTTTTTTTTTGGTACTTCCATGGATTTATGCATCTTAAAAGTCTTCAGGGAAAGCTTGGCACATTACAAAGTTAGAAAAAAATCTGAATTGCATTACCTGCATCATGACGCCTTTTTGCAGGCAGGGAGGCTCTAATTAAAATATTCCAACGGAGTGTTTACAGAGCTTGATCTGTATTAGGAGCCAAGATATGTCAATCTCACTTGCATTGAGTGTTATTTAAATGTTGTGCCTCAGCTTTATGTGTTACCCCTCTCAATGCACAGATCACTTTGAACAGGTTCCTATTTGCTTCCTCCTGACTTAAAATACACATTCATACACATTCTATCACTCTTCAGCTCTGACCTGCTCCTTGGACATCTCATCCTTGGTGAGGCCATTTATCAGCGTGGGGGTCCTTGGATTTGCTGGTTTTTTATCTGCACTTTTCTTTTTGGGTGGCTGGGGGGGAAAGAGTCAGCACAGCTGTTTAAAGTTAAAACTGCTTTCTGGTTAGCAACCAATGACTGCATAAAAGATAAAAGTATATATGTATCGATCCATGTATCCATTTATATTTATAAAAGAAAAGGTTTTCTATAGTCATTGGTGGTAACCTTGAGTGTGTTTTTTAATTAGCAATGAGAAGTATACAAAAGTAAGCTACATTTATACACACGCCCAGCTGCTAGCGGCATAAAAAATAAAGCTGGTCATTTACTACAGATAAAGCACTTGTTTCTTAATTATTTAATGCTCACCATCTTGTACGCTGCTCAAATTACGCGAAGAAGTGTTCGGTTTGTTGCGAAAAGAGCAGCACACTCAGTAAGTACTAGTGTTGTTATAGCAACATAAACACAAACCTGCTGAGGAGGCGGAATCTACAGACGGAAAACCAATCAAATGGGACAGGAAGGGTTCTTCAAGCAGGATGATTGGTTAACAATTATCAGGAAATTCTACTGAGTCTGTTGCACACAAAACAGGCACATACTCACAAGCACTAAACAAGGAAAAAAAATGAACATCAGCGTTTACGAGTGTGCGTATCTTTCATTAAATATTTCAGTGCTTTTAAAGCCGGTGATAGAGCTTCAGGTTTTAATGCAGTTCTTTTCATGTAACCAGTGAAATCAACTTATTAGAAGTTAAGGTGGGTAACTGGAGGGGATTCACAACTGCTGCGGAGTGTTGACGTCCTACTAGAAAGGTTTTAGCATGCTTTTCAGCAGAAAGGAAGAGACTATTATCACTCCTGATCCAGTCACCTATGGGAATAGAGCCGATAATACTTTTAAAAAAAACCCTCCAAAAGTCCTTTAAAAATATGCCATATATTCTCCACTGCAACCACTGAACATCCAAGGTATGGACATTGAGGCTGTGGACAGCTACAGGTACCTTGGTGTTCATCTGAACAATAGACTGGACTGGACTCATAACTCAGACGCCCTCTACAGGAAAGGGCAGAGCAGGCTGTACCTGCTGCGGAGACTCAGGTCGTTTGGAGTGGAGGGCCCACTCCTGAAGAAATTCTATGACTCTGTTGTGGCTTCTGCTATCTTTTATGGCGTGGTCTGCTGGGGCGGCAGCATCTCTGCTGGGGACAGGAAGAGACTGAACAGGGTGATCCGAAGGGCCAGCTCTGTTCTAGGATGCCCTCTGGACCCAGTGGAGGTGGTGAGTGACAGGAGAACGGCGGCTAAGCTGTCATCCCTGATGGACAACATCTCCCACCCCATGCAGCAGACTGTGACAGCACTGAGCAGCTCCTTCAGTGGGAGACTGCAGCACCCACGGTGTGGGACGGAGAGATTTCGCAGGTCTTTCCTCCCCACTGCTGTCAGACTCCATAATAAAGACTTTAACTGATCAAGCACACACATCCATACATATGCAATAATACTAAGTGCAATAATCCTTTCTGTCATCGTTGTATTTTTACTCAGTTGTATATAGTATTTGTATTTGTATTCTATTTTTATCTTATTGTATATTTATTTTATTTTATTCTACTGTATATAGTATTTTATTTTATTCTATTCTGTACAGTTGTGTACTGTATTTATTCTTATTGTATTCTAATTTTTGCCTCATAACTTTTGCACTGTCCACTTCCTGCTGTGACAAAACAAATTTCCCACGTGTGGGACTAATAAAGGTTATCTTATCTTATCTTATCTTATCTTATCTTATATGAACCAAGTATTAAAGATAAGTTTATATTCTGCTCCTGCTTATTTTGGGGGAAAGATTTATCCTTTTACCCTGCCAGATAATTTCCTTAAAAGCAAATTGATCTGATGGGCATAAGTGCTGCCAACTGATAGTTGAGCTGGCCTTTGAAAATAGAATATTTAGAAATTTAACCACACAATTTGTTTAGAAAGTGAAACAGTATTGACAAGAAATAGTAAGCAAAGGTTAAGTGCTAAATCAACAGTGTTTTGCTAATAGCATGGCTCTACTGAGGCCACTTTGGTCCAGACTAAAATATTAAACTCTGCTTAGATTGTGATGAGAGTATGCAGATCTTTCATTGTCCCCAGTAAATTAGATGTCTCAGTGCAGGTTATCCCATCTGCTCCCATCAAGATTCATAAAGCTTTATCACTAAACACATACAAGAGGAACAGCATTCCCATCAGTTTCAGTTGTTCTTCTAGGCTAATAGGCAAATGTTGGCATACCAGTATTTAATAAACATATACCTGTTTAACTTCAAAATATTAGGACACCAACATTTAGCTCAAAGCACTGCCATGTCATGGATGTATTTAGAGAAAGTACAGTATCAGAGATGTGAGTGTAGTTGTACAGCTTTAGGCCTGTTATTCACACGTTTGGTATGATGCAGGTATTTTAAAATCAAGCGATATCGTAAACTAATACTTTAGACCTGAGTAAAATTTCATCTGAGCGACATTTCACACATATTGTAATCTGAGGCTATAGTTCATGGTTGTCTGGAGCAGTAGTTCTCCAGACTTTCTGAAGTTGTTTCAAAATGTTCCTTTGGCTGCTATTCCACTCATTTTCAGAATATTTGCTTTTGCTTATTTGTTAAATCACACCAGCCTATGAAAGACAATAAAGGCACCCTGTGTTAGATGCTTTTGGGGGCTTTTCTTTAGTTGGCGCTACAATTTTTTTTTTTTTTAAAAGATAACAATTTCACAGACATAAAAAAAATTGTATTTTTGCACAGAGGTGATTCTCAAAGAACTATTAGCTGAAGACTCGTATCTTTGCAGTATGTTCTTAAAAAATGAGTAAAAAGTGGACAAGTGGAGGTGAACATAAATAAGAGGCATTAATAATAATATTTAAAAACAAACAAACACTATCTACAGCATCTGAAAGCCCTGTCATTAAGAAAAAGGAAAAAAATTCAGGATAGACCTGACAGATGAATCTAGAGCTTCAGTTGATTGACCTACTGATCTACTAATCAGGAATAGTTTTAATGACATATTAAGGAAGGGAAACGGGAAGAAAAGGCTGAGGGATGTCAAACTGTCCAAGAACTAGACCAGAAATCAGTCAATCAATTAGCAAAAGGATGTAAGGAGTGATGCATCCAAAGTTGACATTTGTGGTTCAAATCAATATGTATGGCGATTAGAAAAGAAATACAATAGTGAAAGTTTTCAGTCATCGAAATAGGTGGAGGCTCCATCATGGTTTGGGACCACATTTCAGAAAATACAAAGAAACTTTTTGCATAATTTTATTGTTGTTATGTCTTAAAAGTTAAATACAAATCATTATTTAAAAAGGGAATATTCACTTTTGAACATAGGGCTGAGTTCCAGATAAAACACTGGGTACACTTACACCCATCTAAAAAGCTTATCCAAATCATGGTCACAGGTCCCAGCAAGGCGAGAGGTAGTCAATCATCAGGCCAACACAGAGACAGGTTTAACACTCACACTTATAATAGTGGCTAATTTAGCCAGTTAATCTAGGCACCAGTCACCAGTTAACCTAGCATATCTTTGGACTGTGGGAGACATCAGCATACCCAGAAAAAACCCACGCCCCACACAAAAGGCTGGAATTAAATTCAAACCCAGGACCTTCCTGTTGTGAGTCAACAGGGCTAACTGCTGTGACTCTAGGCCACCTGTTGTGCTTTTACATGGACCCTAAAATTCTGGTAGTAACTGGTTTAAAAGCTGAAATGCTTGACAGTTCAATCAGAATACAAATACTTTAACTCTGAGTGTGCTCTTTCTGTCCATGCCCTTGGTGTTTGCTTCCAAATTCAAACTCTTGGACACTTTACAGCAACAGCACTGAAAACACCATAAATATGGATCTTCAGGAAGCTCAAAAAGAATGCTGCATGTTCGCCAAGGTCCCACGGTTCTGATTAAATGCATTTCATCACAAACCAGTGTTTAAAATCCCACCCAATTAAAAACATTAGCTCATGTAACCACAGGCTTTGAGCATGGGGATGTCAAAGAGGTCGCAGATGCCTTCTCTCTCGTCCAGATCACAGGTGTAATCTTGTTTAGATGAGGGATGGAGACAAGAGGAGCAGAGGAGAAAAAACTGTTAGGCAGATGTAAACGTGTAATTACCACATTCAATATGCAATAATCGTTAATCACTTTATAAAGATGAATAAAGTGTACTTACCTTCAGAGGACAAGAGCTTTGTGATTAGATTTGTATTTAATATTCCTACAAAAAGAAAAACAAACCAGACATCAATTTACAGTAAAATTAGCTGACTTTAGTGTTTTTAAGAGCGAAGACCGGCGCTACCTCTGGGCGGCTCTGTTTGGTCCTGGCGTTGGTTCGATGGATCCGGCGCTGGAAAAAATATTTTTTTGAACAAACTGTGAGCATGACAATGTAGATACGTTAAATGTAAAGCCTGCGTAAGCATGAAAGAAGGAACAGCCTGTCAAACATTAGTCACACAGTTTATTTAACTAAGCATTACATCCACTTTTTCATGTTTGAATATTATGTGCTTTTTTTAAATTAACTGATTCCAGTCACATGGGGGAAAAGAGTGAAGACTGTGGCACGATCGAAAGTGGTTGCTTCAAACACCAAGTCTGCCACCACGCAGGGTCAGCTATCATCATCAACATCATCCACAGCAGTTTGTTGCCTTTTAAAAGTTTAAAAGTTAAAAAACTGTTGGATGAACATTAAAAGGCGTGGAACTTATAAAATGAAGGGTTTATTCGTTTTCATTTCTCTTTCAGTGGTGTATCCAGGAAAGATAACGACTCACTTTTGGATTCATCAGTTTTGTTACTGACTTTACTGTTTTCTTCTCGCCAGGCAGACAGAGCTAAGCTGGCGCTCTGTAAAATTTCTTCTGCTGGTGGGACTGGAAGTACAACAGGAGCAGAGCTGACGGAGCATTTGTTTAGGAGGACGACATCTATGGGACCTCTGGCGCTTTTCAGATGGATCTGGTACCTTGCCGGGCAGTTCTGGACCTGTACAAAGGAGACGCAAGCACACATAAATCACCCCCGTCTGAATTAAGGGCAGCAGCGGGAGTATAAACTACAGTCGCTTTCAGTGATGCAGAACTTACAGCTTTGGGAATGGGGACATCTAGCTGTGTGCCAGGTGGTGCTTGCACTGCTAAAAGTGTGTGGCCTGAGAAGAAACAAGATGCAGATAAGTCAAAACACGATTTATATGTATTTATTCCAAAGAGCAGAAAGCACCATCTCAGGCTTACTGACTCTCTACTTTATTTTTTTTATCTATATAAAAATATACTGAAAAAAGAGTAATTGCTGGAAAAGAGGGATTATACATCACCACAAAAGCAGTTGCAGATATCTTCATGATTCACATATGTCAGAGTTGATCTGAGTTAAGGTTCAACTTAAAATATTTTGCTATTCAGAAAAGAGATGTGATGGATTGTTGCACAGCATTTTCTGTAACGGCACAAATGCAAATGCAGCGTATCTGTCACAGAAACACATTAAATCTCATCAAATCTGCTAAAAATGATATCCAATATCTCATTTTCAGTTAAAGCTGGAAGCATAAAACATTTAGTACAAATACACATAATTCTGTTCCTACGTTGTGGTAAACAGAAGTAAACACATACACGCCCACGGACTATACTACAACTTTGATGTTTTTATTACAACATGCTGACATCAGCTTGCCTTTTGGAAATCCTCAGTAATGACATGGGTATTGTTTTCATAGATCATTTGCACTGCTGTCAGGATTGTTAATATGGAAATCTAATGTAGTATATTAATCATATTTGTGTGATTGTGAAGTCATATAATGGTTTACTGAAAAAATTATGTTTTAAAGAGCTCAAAAAACAAAGTGCTTACGCACCTCAATGACTAATATATTGCCCCTAAAGTTTGGAGATGATTCGATGGAACCTAAAACTTTTTCCTAAATCGGGTGACCCTGACCTTTGACCTTGAAGCATTCAATGCTTAAATGATGTATTTTATTGTCTTTACCCAAATGATTGGAGCAGAATTGGCTGAAATCTTTGGCTTCTGTGAGCTGTGAGAACTTCCATCCTTCCACGATCTATTACTTGATATGGTTTCACAAAAAGTTTTAACTTCATTTTCACATTTGGTGTGTCCTTCACCTCAACCCTGTTTTTACCTAAATGAAATCAGCATTTAAAAAAAAGATACCTTGAAAACTAAAGGCTAGGCTGTAAACAAACAAACAGAAGCAATTACATACTCCCAACCTTCTAGGGGGAAAATTACGACTGAGCAATGAATTCAACAGTTATTAGAGAAAAGGATATTTTCTGCAATCTTCTGTTATATTCTTGATGCTCTGTTCGACCCAGAGTTTCTGCTGGTCCAAAACACATTCCATTTGCTCCAAGCCCTTCACGTCAGACTTTAACTCCACCAGCCTGTTGGCTAATAGCTGTGTATTCTCTCCCAATGTGTGGCCTCTTATTCGTGGGGAAAATAAAAGAGAACATGTTAACTTTTACTATTATTTATGTTTTGCTTCATATTCTTGACATATGTGCATGCACACAAGAGAAGAGTTAAAAACTCACATCCACTTTACGTTGCTCTTGGATATTTTCATAATCAGGCCGATGCCCTCCAGTACATTTGTGATGTCGTAGATTCGCCTCTTCTGTCCAACAGCCAGAGCCCTGACCGCCTGAAACAACAGGGAAAAAAGATGCTTTTTCTACCCCAGCCTCCGTGTCTGACACACACACACAGCAGTTATTCAAAGACAATGCATCAGGCCTACACTAACACCCCAGATGTGCTCCAGTTCTGTACTGTCAGCTGGTCTCCTTAGGAGTCAACAAAGTTGATCATCTGCCTCCGTCTCACTCTTTCTCTTCACACTAGTCTGCATGTACTCCTTCTTAATTTTTACACTCACAATGTTAACAAAATCGAGCTGCTGTTCTTGTGGGGTTTAATGCACTTATTTATTTCCTGAAGCAAAAGCTTTTGCTTAACAAATGAAGTGTAATTTTTAAATGTATGCCAAAATGTAGCCAGAACAATCCATGGACTTTAAATCAGAGAAAACATCTTAAAGAACTTTAAAGAAATCGAACCCTAAACCCACACATGGGGAAAGGACAGCCCGAGGCCCCACAG
The DNA here is from genome assembly GCF_057382095.1 of Aulonocara sp. 'chitande type north' Nkhata Bay. NCBI lineage: Eukaryota > Metazoa > Chordata > Actinopteri > Cichliformes > Cichlidae > Aulonocara > Aulonocara sp. 'chitande type north' Nkhata Bay. The sequence goes on from NC_141344.1 coordinate 18,369,668, forward strand.
ATCATGCCAAATAAGGGCTGCCGCATGCTAAAACACAAACAAAACAAAGCCCAAAAATTTAAATAAATAAATAAATACGTGCTTAGGAATCTCAAGATGCAGTGTGTTTTTATTGCTATTTAACTTGGCTTCAATCCAGTTTGCTTCATTAGTGACAGATCTAGTGGTGTATATCAAAAAAATGGCAACAAACAGACTAATTTAAATGTTTATTTAGCATGTTAGATGAATGATGTAATGTTTGCATTCTAACCTGTAACAATGTGTCAATTCAGTTATGCAGTGTGTGGTCCTTCACTTACTTTAGCAAAGCTAGTATGGCTCTCTTAATTTAATATATACGAAGCAGAAGATCTGCATTACAGTAACCAGATGATGATAGTATGTATTAAAGTGTGACCGGTCGCCCCCTTGTGAGCCTTGAAGGTACTGCAATTTATTTACAATATGTCTGTGAAGGTTCTCAGTCATCTTCTTCTTTAGGTTGCTTGAAGATGTTTCACCTCTCATCCGAGAAGTTTCTTCAGTTCTAGGGTAAAAAGGTGGAGAGTCCCAGATTTAAACCCTGTGGGTGTATCCCCCCAAGGAGGGACAAAAGGACCCCCTGATGATCCTCTACCTAATCACATGAGCCAAGGTGTGAAAGCGGGTGTGGGTGACAATCAGCCACGGTTTCGGGTGGGCTCATTGTGAAACCTGGCCCCACCCCATCATGTGATTTCCTGAGGTCAGATGGCCCAGGATGTGAGTGGCCGTTAAGGCATCTGGGACGGGATCTCAAAACTGGATTATAGATGGCAGACAGTTGGTATCGTAAGCCACCGCCTCTGTTCAAAGATAGTCGCTCACAGTGGACATCAAGTATTTATTTATAATAAATACTTTCTTCTTTTTTTTAATCAGTTAACTGAAATTATTCTTATAAGATTTTAAAAATATAATGATATATTAATCTAAAATTTAAAAAGTCTATAACCTACAGGACAAGAGTCATTCTATCCCAAATCATCACATGTAAAGTAAAACATGCAGAACATCTTTAACTTTAAATTTTTCGTCACAAAAATGGAGAAAATGCTGTTTTCATGCTAAATTCATCCTGGATTGAAAAAATATCAAGTTGCAAAGAAATAGCATAATCGGAATAAAACAAAATCAAAAGTATCCAGATGACTTAGAGAATAATTTTATTAAATATGCACATTTTTCGATTTTGAGACCCACTGTGTTTACATTTAAAAAGTAAACTGAAGTATTTACTGTGCTCCCTTCATTTATGTACTCTGTGTTCCTAAACCTCTTGATGAAGGATCAGGTCAACCAGTAAATCCTCTGAGGACCAAAATGAAGTAATGAAAACACAAAGGAAAACTAGGCCACGGAGGCCTGAAGTTTAAAAATGGCAGGCATACAGTATAAAGTAGCACAAATCTAAAGTTTCAAAGCTATAAAATACTGTACAACACACACGTATAATTTGATGCAACATGCTGGCCTAGGTGTTTACTGTATTGTGTGGGCTCACTTACGTCTCTCAGGTCCAGCTCGCCGCTTTTAGACTCTTGCAGTAACTGGACAAACTTCGTGGTGAGCACATGAAGACTCCTCTGACTCCTCTTGTATTTGGGGTGTTGTTCTGGCATGCTGGTGTCTTCGTCCGGGCTGTGTGGGCTATCTTCAGGATCCATAGCTGCTGCTGGGCAGGAACACAAAACAAATGAACCCGAGATGGGGCCTCTCCGATCTTTGAATGAGCCCGCCTCACACAGCTGCAGAGTTCCCTTCGAAATAAAATATTCTCAGTGTTTTCTGTGTATGCTCTCTGCCGTTGCTTTGTCGGGTTTTCAGGTATATCTGTCTAATAAGCGCTTTGGCTAATCAATAATGTCGAGCTCTTTAGATTTACATTCACCTTCACCATAAGTGCTACCTGGGGCTGATTTATTATGAAAACACTGTATCGGAAATGCAAAAAGATGTTTAGCTTTTCACTCGAAAGTAGCTGTTTAGGAGGTTTAGTTTATCCTGCAAACTGGTAAAAGCCTTTAGTTTTTCTAAAGATCACTTCCACACGAACACAAAAAGCGACGAGCGTAAGACAAAACAATTGTGTTTACCTTGATGGCTGGAGGAAGTAGCAGCGTAGAGTCGCTAACGTTAGCAAGCCCAACAACGACAGCCGATTTCAGTGTTTAAACTGAGACAAAGGTTTTGGCGGACAAGTAAATATATCCGTTCTTAACCTCTAATGTAAACACAGTATTTACATGGTAAACAGCACCGCGCTAACTCTACTAACAGTCCACTCCCAACTGTTTAGGCGCGGAGCTTTCCGGTAGCTGCATTTACCTGCCTTCACAATAAAACCTAACCATTCGACCAACCAAAATAAAATCAACTCACATTAAAATATCAGTCTGGTCGGACATCCAAAACCTGTGAATCACTGACAAAAATAGGTTTTCTGCGACTTTATCCTCGTGTGAAAAAGAGTGTAAAAATTAGATTTTTTTTGTTTTTGTTTTCAAAAACGTGTTTTCATTTAGCAAATTTCTTTATTTTCATTTAAAGATAAAATTTACAAGCAACACAGCAACAATGTGGACATTACGCTAGCAGAATGGAAAAGATGTCTGTAACATTTCATGGAAAATAAGCACATAATAAGCAACAATAAGTGAACGTTTGCTGAATATCAATTTATTTAAATCTTTAAAATTTTATTTTATATTGAGTAAAGCATATGAAAACTTATCATCTATGCATATTAATGTGCTATATATGCGCGACATGCTGCACACAATTCATCACAAGCCTGTAAATGATTTATCTTTAAATCTGCAGCAAAATCATATATAGAGGTTATAGATAATTATTAAGTACTGTAAAGTAATGTTTATACTTGCTGTTGCTTTATTAAAGGTATGTTGACAAGAAGAACAATTATTGTAGTCAAACGATCTTTATACATATGTGCTGTAAGTAATATGATCATATGATAAAAAGATATTCTCAGTAATTTAAAGACTTATTTAAAAAAAAACCTGTGACAAAGATTCTGAAGTGGTTGTTTAAAGTGGCTGCAGACGGGTGCAAACCCAATCGTTGTCACACTCCATAAAAAGAAAAAAAATTAGTATTAACATTTTTAATATTTATTTTTTAATAAAACCTGAAAAAACATCTGGTATTTAAAATTGGTATTAGTGGAAATGCAAATGTGTTGTATGTATTTGCATTTTTATGTTAAAAACAGCAATTTATATTCAGTGATTGGAACCTGACCTTGACTTTGTAACTACAGCCAGCTTCATGTCATCAACACCCGTCCATATAAATGTATATAAATGTATATTATTTACATTTTTATGAGTAAATAAGTCATTATATCCAGGAAATAATTATTTACAATTATTTACTGGATAATAATAATATTGTGTTACATAGATAAACCCAGATTTGCAATTTGAGAATGATAAAAACGTTTTGAACAGAGTCATGGAAGATATAGTAGTGCTAAAATCCAGAAACCTGGTCATGCTCCTTGTCATTAGAGGGATCAGATGTCCCACTAGGACTGTTTTCGGATTAGGGACTGTTATCAGGAACTGCACTGAATTCCCTTGTACCCCTTTAGTACTACGGCCATGTTCTACATTTTGATCAGCTCTAATTTGCAGAACCCCACACAGCAGCTTTTAAGCCTTGGGAGTAAATTTCAATTTGGTCACCTAAAATGTCTCTGCTGGGAATCCTTTGGCAGAGAGTTGTCATTTAACTCATCTAATCTATTTGTTCCATCCTAAAATGGCCCCAGGCACTTATCTGAGTAGTTATTTTTGAAGCATTTATTTGATACAACAAAAATAAAAACTGCATGTGCAAAAGTCACCACTCTAAACTGGTCACACTGTGTCCCATACTCTGGGTTTAAAAGCTTTAACTTAATTGAACTTCCACTTTTACCAGCATCTTTCCTCTTCTTCTTTCAGCTGCTTCCTTTTGGGGTCACCACAGATGATCATCTGCCTCCTCTGCCATCCTCTTCTGCCACACCAACCCTCTGCATGTCCTCCTTTACGGTATCCACAAATCTTCTCTGAGGTGTTCCTGTTTTCCTCCTGCCTGGCACCTCTATATTCAACATCCCTCTGATGTACTCATTTTTTTCTAATCTTGTTCATCTTGGCCACTCCCAATGAACATCTAAGCATCATCAACACTGCCACCTCCAGTTCAGCCTCCTGTCTTTATGGCAGTACAAAACCACACCATACATCACTGCAGACCTCACTAATATCCCATAAACCTCCCCTCTCACTCTTCTGTCCACACAAAGCACCCCTGACACTCGTCTTCACCAGCTCCTCCACTGTCTTTTGTTGTCACCGTTGTTGCTTTGGATATTGAGTACTATCGACCCGATTCTTTTGCCCTCAGGCTTGATAGAGAAGACACAAACTCAGTGTATTCAAAATATATACTTTATTCAACAAAACCTTCCGGGAGGGAGATGTGCACAGCGCGAAGCCTCCTGCAAAATCTAATTACCAACAGGATGAGTGTAATATACTCTACACCCCCGCTCCCCACGTCGGGCACTCACGGCCCGAAGGTCGTCTCCTGTTGTTATCATCTATCAGCACAAACATGAGCGAGACTCTCTGGAAAGTCTGCACTAAAGATCCTGTTTATCACAATTTCATGTCGCCAAGCAGTCTCATGACCTAAAACACAGTGTATAAACCCTCAAAGCTGGCCTTTAATATTACACTTTAATATGTACTTAGCAAATAGGCACTTGGATTATATTTTATAACAATGCTACTAAAAGTAAATATAACAAAATTAAGGTAACAAGGAATCGTTTCAGCCCTTGTCAGATTTGTCATACTTAGGCGTATTCGGGATGTCTACTGCATTCAAAAAGCTACATTTTTATTATTATAACTACTCTGAAAAATAAAGAATGTCCTTTTTTTTACAAAAAAATAACAAAGAAAAAGCTAGCAGTAAAAGTACTAAAAACTAAAAGTTAGTTTAGTTTTTCAACAATAAAGAGTAAAACTGAAAACGAAACTAAAAACGTAAAAAAACCAACAACCAACAACTGACATTTAAATTCTTCATACCTGTTTCTAAACTTCAATATTTGTGTTCGACAGCGCCATGTGAGTCATGTGACCCACCCCGCCGGTCATATGACGTTCAGTTTCACGCGGAGCTGTAATCGAGGAAGTTGAAGTGAACGCTTCTTCTTCCTCTTTCCTCGCCGAGCCCAGGGGTTTATTTTCGGGGTTCGTTTTGTGTTTGAGACGTGACCCGGGCTTCAGCCATGCTCGGTGGAGGTCTGCTGCTGTGTTTGCTGGCCGTGTTTCCGCTCGGCTCGCGGGCTGAGTACAATCCGGACGAAGTGACGCACTTGCCCGGAATGACGTTCAAACCGAACTACCGACAGTGGTCAGGATACCTGCAGGCACGGCCTGGAAAGTTTCTCCATTACTGGTAAGAACCGGTGGTAAATGCGCCAGAAACGTCGTCAGAGCATGACAGGTTGCCCACACCGCGGTGGTTTCTGTGAGCTTTTACCTCTTATACTAATTATCTGCAACGGGAGCCGGATTAAATTTTCAGTTTAGAGCCCGAATGTTTAAAAAAAAAAAAGGAAAAGAATCGGCTCATAATCAGCTTTTATAATAATATTAATTACAACTAAGTACATCCTTCACGTTCTTCCCACTAACACAGAGTCTATTAATTACCCCTGAGTGTATATGGACAAAAGTACTGGGCCACCTACATAATAAACCTATATATATATTTTCCCAGGTATGTTACAGCTTTCAGTCTTCCTGCAGGATTTTGGAGTGTGTCTGTGGGGAATTTTTGCCCATTCATCTAGAAGAGCTTTTGTAAGGTCAGACACTGTTGTCGGAGGAGATGACCTGGCTCACTGTCTCAGTTCTAGTTCATCCCTAAGGTGCTCTGTGGGGTTGAGGTCGGGGCTCTGTGCAGGCCTTACCTTTATGGACTTTGGTCCATCCCAGAACAGAAAAGGGCCTTCACCAAACTGTGCCTACAAAGTTGTCTAAAATGTCTTGGAATGCTGAAGCATTACAATTTTCCTTCACTGGAACTAAAGAGCCCCGCAACAATCCATAAAACAATCCCATTACATTATTGGATTCAATAACTAAGCGGTACACCTAAATGCTTCTATTGCTTTTGTCCACATGATGCGTTTCCTTGCGTAGTTCATGTAAGCCTGGTAAACATGACTTCATGTTTGCAGCAGCACCCTGTGTTATCCTGAATCAGAAAGACAAACCAGTTGAGCAGGTTTCTTGAACTTAAACACCAAATCACTGAGGAACTTCAAGGAAAGCTTTAGATCACGGGTTTTGATGCAGATAAACAAAACTGTCCTTGTGGTTCTAGCTTGGGTCTTATCTGGTGTGTGAGTGGTGTCAAAGGTTTTCTGAGCTCAATTATTGTATTGGCTCTGAGGTTACAGTGCATTGGAGCAATTGGTCCTTATTACACTCGTTCTTGCCTGCAGATCTGCTTTCACTATTCACAAGAGATTATCTAGTTAGTTGGAAAGAGTAACTTTGAGTTTGTGATAGCTTGTGTCCTGATTTCCTGCAGGTTTGTAACTTCTCAGAGGGACCCAGTCAAAGACCCTCTGGTGCTCTGGTTGAACGGAGGCCCTGGCTGCAGCTCGCTGGATGGGTTCCTCTCAGAGAATGGACCATTTCATGTGAGTTTGCTCACTGTGTGCATAACTACACTCGTGCACTGAGTAAAGTGGATTTCAATAGAAAAGTCTTGACTCTGATTTTCAGGTAAATGATGATGGGGCTACGCTGTACGAGAACAAATTCAGCTGGAACAAGATTGCCAATGTGCTGTATGTCGAGTCTCCTGTAGGTGTGGGATATTCCTACTCTGATGATGAGAAATATGCAACTGATGATGACCAGGTGAGTTCAGTGTGTTAAATAACCAATGCAGATTTTTACAAAGGAAGAAAAAGTGATTGTGAAATGTAAAAACATGTGAAATGTTTATCATAGGTTGCCCAAGATAATTACAAAGCCCTGCAGAATTTCTTCTCCAAGTTCCCAAACTTCAGTCAGAACAAGTTCTTCATCTTCGGGGAGAGCTACGGTGGAATTTATGCGCCAACACTCAGCCTCCTTGTGGCCACGGGAAAAGCCAAAATAAACTTTAAAGTGAGACACTTCATCTGCCTCATGTCCTAATGTAGTTTCATGATGAAGGAGAAGTTGTTCCTCTATATTGTGCCCACTGATGTGGTTTAAAATGATGCATTTTCTTGTTTCCAGGGCTTTGCAGTGGGAAACGGCCTCAGCAGCTTTAATCTCAATGACCAGTCATTGATCTACTTTGGTTACTACCACGGCCTCTTTGGAGAAGAGTAAGTTTTGCCAAGGCTTCTTGTTTTATTATGAAGGAATGGCTTTAAAAAGAAATGGTGTTTATTGTTTGCATGCTCCATTACACACGAGATGAATTCTCTTGAGTTGCTACATAAAAAAATATCTGATCACTTAGATTGTTTTTCCTATTAAAGTCAGGAGCTGGGAAGCATATCATTTTTACATTTTAATATCATTCTTCATATAAAAATATGACAGAAGTAATCTGCCTTCAAGTTAAGAGATCATTTGCACAGAGCTGATGCAGAGCTGTTTCTTGTGCAGTTTGTGGCGTGACCTGAACATAAATTGCTGTAAGGATGGGACCTGCAATTTCTACAACTCCAGTTCTGAGACATGCACAGTACTGGTAACGTGTTCACTGTTGCCTTAATCAACTGGGGATTTCTCATGTTGACTTAAGTCTTTCAGACATATACTACTTTGTCTCCTTTACAGGTAAACGTGGCCTTTGGTCTCGTCTATAATAGTGGACTTAATGAGTACGCCCTTTACTTGGATTGTGAAGGTCAGAGAAGATCCAGTAGAGTCTATGAGAGGACCATGAGTCTTCTGTTTAGGAACTACAGGAATCACCCACATACACACAAGGTAACCCTCCAAAAACAAGTTTTCGTGCACTCCATGTCTGTCCTTCACTTGTCCTGGGTTTTAATGATAGTGTTTATTGAAGTTTTCAGCACAGAGAAGTTCCTCCACCACTCTGGGTGAAGTCCCACCCTGCATCAACAGCACAGCCCAGATGAACTGGCTGAACAGAGGTGACGTGAGGAAAGCGTTGCACATTCCAGCTATCCTGCCTCCTTGGGATATCTGCAGGTACGGCAAAATCTTCTGGTTATTCCAAAATTGGTGATAAATAATGTTATGTGTGCACCTCAAGTCCTCTTTGTTGCAGTTTTACTGAATACAGTGGGATGCGAAAGTTTGTGCAACCTTGTTAATAGTCATCATTTTCCTGTATAAATCGTTGGTTGTTACAATAAAAAATGTCAGTTAAATATATCATATAGGAGACACACACAGTGATATTTGAGAAGTGAAGTTTATTGGATTTCCAGAAAGTGTGTAAACACATGACTGTGGCTCTCTAATGGTGGGCTGTTCCTCATCATCATCATCATCATCATCATCATCATCATCATCATCATCATCATAATAATAATAATAAACTCAGACACTGAGGCTTCTATATGTATACATCCTCACATATATCAGCATTTCTGCCAATAACAGCAAGTTCAAATAAATCCTGGTGTGGACGGTGGTGTTGATGGAAGGCGAAATGAAGATTAAGTTTCACTTTTTAAGAAATCTACACCTTTCTCAAAGGCAGTATAACTTTCCAGGGCCCTCGCATTTAAAGCATTATCTTAGTTCAGTTCACTTCAGATCAGTTATATTTATATAGCACCAAATCAGGCAACAGCCTCCTGTTGTTGTACTTTCTTTTGTAAGGTAAAGACCCTAAAATAATAGAAAAACCCAAACAATGAGACAACCCCCTGTTAGCAAGGACTTGGTGACAGTGGGAAGAAAAAACTCCCTTTTAACAGGAAGAAACCTCCAGCAGAAGAAGGCTCGGGGAGGGGCGGCCAGCTGACACTACCAATGGGGGTGAGGGGAGGTAGACAGGACAAAAAAAGCACAAATGAATAACTAATGACTAAATGCAGAGTATGATTGTAATTAGCATGGTGTGATTTCCGTGATAAGTATGTATTTGTTGCAGTGATAAAGTTGGAGCGCAGTACAAAGTGCTGTATGCAACAATGAAGGACGTGTACCTGAAGCTGCTCTCTCTGGGCCTCCGTGCGCTCGTCTATAACGGAGACACCGACATGGCCTGCAACTTTCTGGGCGACCAGTGGTTCGTGGAGGATCTCGGCTTGAAGGTAGCTTTAATTCTACATTCATAAATTATACTTTTTCACACCAATGACAGGCACTACTTGTACTAAAATGTTCTTAGGCAACTACTAAATACCAAACCTGGATTCATGAGGACCAAATTGCTGGCTTTTATCAGATGTTTGGAAACATCACTTTTCTGACTGTTAAGGTAAGCATTAATGCTTTTGCATTGTCGGTTTGTTTTATGTGAAGATGTCGCAGTTACTCAAAATACTGCTTTGATCTGTTTCAGGGTGCAGGTCACATGGTTCCTCAGTGGGCTCCGGGTCCAGCTCTCCACATGTTTCAGTCTTTCATAACAAATTCCCCTTACTGAGTCGGAGAATGTACTTTTTCTTTATTTGTTATTGTTGTTCTCAGGGAAATAAATTTGAGATGTAAAAATGACTCTTTGGTACTGCACTTGTTCATTTTCAGTTACCTCCACTTTTAATAGGTCAAGGCTGTCAGCTGTGTCTGGCTCTTGACAGAACAAATGGAGAACACTTTCTTTGTTTTTGTTTTGTTTTGTTTTTTGTGGGGTGGGGGCGTGCCCAAAAGTTTAATTAATCAAATTAACAAAGAAATGAATAACCCATAGTTGTTAAATGGTTATAACTGTTTTTCCCTCAATCTCAGTTTTTATGGGTGAAATTTGTGTTCGTTTAGATTGAAATTAACTGATTTGGTCACAAACCCTCTCCAAAGCTGCTGGTATGTGTGTATTTTTACCATTTTTGTCAGTAAATTCGGGAGCTACTTGTGTATAAAAGAACCATCTGCATCCTGTGGTTTCTGCAAAGCTTCTTCTCATTGACTCAGACAGATCTGAGTCCAGATATTTGATGCTGAACTTTAATAAAAGTATATAAAGTACTGTCTGTGGCACTTATGTAAATGTTTTTTTCGTCCTTATGGTTGACGTGTTAAAAGAACAATGTAAAAGGATTTTTTTTTAAACGTGTTGTCTGATGTCTTAACTCCGATCAAAAACTGTAAGTCGATGAAGTGAATTCAATGTCTTTTATTAAATTTTTTGTTCAACTCATGAGATTTGAGCAGTCTACATTTATTCACATGCTTTAACTACACTTCATTTATTGAAGTAGCATTGAATGTTCACTAAAATATTTCTACCAAATCTTCCCATTAACATATTTTCAAGTCACTTTTATGAGACAACAGGGACATGATTGTGATTAGCAAATGCTTTGTTAATCAGTGGCGTTAATGCAGCTGATCATCGATAAATTAAGTTTGACACACAAGTTAAAGCACCAAACCATAAAAAAAATGATCATAACAATGATTGTCTAGAAAAAAAAAAGTATCCCAGCACTTAGTATTTTAAGAAATTTTGATTTTGTAGTTTTTCTTCACAACTATGATAAATGTCCGTCCAGCAGTCTCATGTAGCATACCCGTGTTTCTGACAGTCCCTTTTTTCTGTTTTGTCAGTTGTGTTCACAAAAGTACTTGCTGGGTTTCATTAAACAGGAAAAATATAACTACATAAACATGAAATCAGAGTCACAAAAAAAAAAAAAACATGTACTGCAAAAATGGTTATTAAAGTTACAGTTGGTACAAAGATGAGGGGTAAAGTCATGTAGTTTAACCATGTCAGTGATCTGTGCTCTGTATATCTTTAGTGTTGGGATATTTGAAGAAGAAAAAAAAAAAAAAGCTCCCACTTTGGTTTGAGGCAAACAAAAACTAAAATTATTTCTTTAACTTAAAATGTCACATGTGCAGTTTGCTCAGTTTCCTTCCTGTCGTGTCTTAAAACCCTTTCGTGTAAATAAAGTGCAAAGTGAATGCTTTGTAGGTTACATCCTTCCCTCTCTTTACAAACCTGTGGAGGTGGTGCTCATTTGTGCAGATACCGAGCTGCCCTTTTCACCCTGTTTTACACACTGGCTTCAATGAGCATATCGTTGTAGGCTTTTGCTCATTTGTACAAATAATCTAATCTAGTCCAATCTAATCTAAAATTCAGTTGTCAAACTACCTTGTACTGTAACACAATAAATTACACAAACCAATAAACAAAAAAAAAAAAGTAACTCATTTTTAAATCAGTTTTAAAGTGTAGTATGTTTGGTTGTTTTGTCCCTATAATTGAAAACCTCATAATCAAACTGCCCTGGCTCTGCATTAATGCCAGTCTACGCCTTTACATACATTTAATATGCTTTGTCCTACTGTGGTAACGTATCACTTAATCCAGTTTGTTTTTTTTACACTGATGAGTAGACAAACTATTAGCAGCGACATAATTAGTACTGAACATGAATTACATTATGACATGCTAATTAAATTACACAAAGTGGTACAATTCTTCTGTTAAAATCAATCTGATTAAGTCCTTCGGCTCTTGTAAACAGGAACGTGTCATTGTTACATCCACAGAGGGGAGTAAGGAGTGCGTGTCCCCTCTGGAAATAATGACACAGTAAAACACATGAAACATGCTGTTAGAAGCGTCTGAATTCCCTCAGCATGACGGGGTGAGTCCCCAATTGAACGAAACTCTCTAGACCTTCATGTCAGTACGGAGCAGGTGATGTTTGTCTTTGTTGTTGTTTTTTTTCTTTGGTCATGAGACGCTTTGTATCATCCAGAGGCCTGAGAGCAGCACCGGCTCGTGAAAATTATTCCCTTCAGTTGACGACGTCCTGGTAGATGGAGTTTGTCGTGGTGAGGCCAAATATGAACGCTCCAAGTGTAACCATGGCGACACTGAAGCTCACCAGCCCGTGCCAGCTGTGAGAGAGAGGAAATACATCCGTCTGAGCATGGATAACTTTTTTTGCAATAATGACAGTGAATCATGTGGCTCCAATGTCAAAAGATTAAAGAAACTTTAAAAAGTGTTCAACTGGAAAGTTTTTCTTCAACTTTGATTCGTCACAGATCAAACAGATGCAGAATCTCAGTGGCATAAAGACGGGCTTATCCAGTTTTACAGCTTTTGCTACTAATAAAGACGTCTCCCATGGCCATTCATACCGCACTAAATTAATAGATAAACAAAGAAGTTATAGAATAGTTATTTTTTTCAATATTTACTCTATAAATTTCAGTTCCACAGTAATTAATAAACTAATTAATAAAAAAGTGCCCATTTTCTGTAAATTAACAAAAACCTTAGTCTGATCAACAAGCTCTCAGGACATCCTCTGCAATGTTAAACATTTACACCCAAACAGTTGTGCTGACGCTTTTCTGTCATCTGACATCTGGGATTAAACGCGTAGTTAAACTTTTTTACAACGGCAAAAACGGGAGCTTCACTGGTCTGGCCTACTTAAGATCAAGGTATGCTGTATGTAATCTGTTGTAGTCATGTAATTGTGAAGGGTAACTATAATGTAGCATCCAGAATTAATGCAGTTTTAAAAAGTGTGCAAATATGCCCACAAGCTCAATGACAGCCTCACATGCAGAGGGCCTTTTGAGGTTTTGAATGTGTAGTCAGCTGATAAGAAAAGAGTGTCATGCAAAATAACCACTGCATGATTGAAAAAAATAAAATAAATAAATAAATAAATATATACAGTGGGGCAAAAAAGTATTTAGCCAGCCACCGATTGTGCAAGTTCCCCCACCTAAAATGATGACAGAGGTCAGTAATTTGCACCAGAGGTACACTTCAACTGTGAGAGAGAGAATGTGAAAAAAAAATCCATGAATCCACATGGTAGGATTTGTAAAGAATTTATTCGTAAAGTAGGGTGGAAAATAAGTATTTGGTCAATAACAAAAATACAACTCAATACTTTGTAACATAACCTTTGTTGGCAATAACAGAGGTCAAACGTTTACTATAGGTCTTTACCAGGTTTGCACACACAGTAGCTGGTATTTTGGCCCATTCCTCCATGCAGATCTTCTCGAGAGCAGTGATGTTTTGGGGCTGTCGCCGAGCAACACGGACTTTCAACTCCCGCCACAGATTTTCTATGGGGTTGAGGTCTGGAGACTGGCTAGGCCACTCCAGGACTTTCAAATGCTTCTTACGGAGCCACTCCTTTGTTGCCCGGGCGGTGTGTTTTGGATCATTGTCATGTTGGAAGACCCAGCCTCGTTTCATCTTCAAAGTTCTCACTGATGGAAGGAGGTTTTGGCTCAAAATCTCACGATACATGGCCCCATTCATTCTGTCCTTAACACGGATCAGTCGTCCTGTCCCCTTGGCAGAAAAACAGCCCCATAGCATGATGTTTCCACCCCCATGCTTCACAGTAGGTATGGTGTTCTTGGGATGCAACTCAGTATTCTTCTTCCTCCAAACACGACGAGTTGAGTTTATACCAAAAAGTTCTACTTTGGTTTCATCTGACCACATGACATTCTCCCAATCCTCTGCTGTATCATCCATGTGCTCTCTGGCAAACTTCAGACGGGCCTGGACATGCACTGGCTTCAGCAGCGGAACACGTCTGGCACTGCGGGATTTGATTCCCTGCCGTTGTAGTGTGTTACTGATGGTGACCTTTGTTACTTTGGTCCCAGCTCTCTGCAGGTCATTCACCAGGTCCCCCCGTGTGGTTCTGGGATCTTTGCTCACCGTTCTCATGATCATTTTGACCCCACGGGATGAGATCTTGCGTGGAGCCCCAGATCGAGGGAGATTATCAGTGGTCTTGTATGTCTTCCATTTTCTGATGATTGCTCCCACAGTTGATTTTTTCACACCAAGCTGCTTGCCTATTGTAGATTCACTCTTCCCAGTCTGGTGCAGGTCTACAATACTTTTCCTGGTGTCCTTCGAAAGCTCTTTGGTCTTGGCCATGGCGGAGTTTGGAGTCTGACTGTTTGAGGCTGTGGACAGGTGTCTTTTATACAGATGATGAGTTCAAACAGGTGCCATTCATACAGGTAACGAGTGGGGGACAGAAAAGCTTCTTACAGAAGACGTTACAGGTCTGTGAGAGCCAGAGACTTTCCATGTTTGAGGTGACCAAATACATATTTTCCACCCTAATTTACGAATAAATTCTTTACAAATCCTACCATGTGGATTCATGGATTTTTTTTTCACATTCTGTCTCTCACAGTTGAAGTGTACCTCTGGTGCAAATTACTGACCTCTGTCATCATTTTAGGTGGGGGAACTTGCACAATCGGTGGCTGACTAAATACTTTTTTGCCCCACTGTGTGTGTGTGTGTGTGTGTGTGTGTGTGTGTGTGTGTGTGTGTGTGTGTGTGTGTGTGTGTGTGTGTGTGTGTGTGTGTGTGTGTGTGTGTGTATATATATATATATATATATATATATATATATATATATATATATATATACATACATATACATACATACACATGCATACATATACATACACATGCATACATATACATACACATGCATACATATACATACACACACACACACACACACACACACAGAAGCAGAAAGAAGACCAGAACTCAGCAGGTTTGCAGCAGAGCCTCACCTTGCAGATCGGACGTCAGTCTCTGAGAGTTTGGCTTGCATCAAACACAAACCTGTAAATTTAAAGAAACACTGGGTTGGCTTTACAGCGCGTCAATAAAAGCTGCACAGAAAACCCGAACAGAGCAGATGGCGTGCAGTGTACCTGGGAAGACAAAGATGAAGCAGGCTGCCAGTCCTCCGATCAGAGAGATCACTCGACCAATATCTGGGATGAAGAGGGCGAGGACGAGGGTGATGATAAACCACACCAGCGTCTGCAGGATCCTCCTCCTCCTCTCACGACGTACACACACCTCTACCTGTTCACCTTGGAAACGCAGCCAAAGTCCCTCTATAACTGCCCTAAAACAACACATGACCACAGCAGAGTACTGAGAAGAAAAGATCCATAAAAACTAAATAAGGACTTTAGTACACACAAACACACTGAGGACATACCACCAATCCCTTTGACTTTTTTTTGGGGTGTATTTTTAAATCATCTGATACAGATTTTAAAAACTACACACGGGGTACCACCTGAAACAAATCCCACATCAGTGCTCCTTTTCAATTTCTAAATATTGGAAAATTTAGTAACCCTAGCATCACTAATAAACATTATTTAATGAGGACAGATTATATTTAGCCAACAACAAATACATAAATATGGTCAGTTTCTTCTGCTGGCAATAATTTGAATGCATCTCAGTGCATGAAGAAAAAAAAAAAAAAAAAAAAAAAAAAAAAAAAAATCACAGGAAACAAAAAAGGCCAAAAAAGAAAAGATGTAAATTATCTGATGCCAGTAACAGGCTGCAGTGAGAAATCTCAAAGATATCGCTCCATAAGTTTTTCACTAGTAAGAACTGACAGCCTTACCAAAAAAATAAATAAAAATCAGCTTATATATTTTAGACACTTGAAATGCAACCACTAAAGGAAATGGATAAGGTAATAAATAAAGGAAAGAAATAAAGTAAAGGAAACAGCAGAGCAAAAAAAAAAAAAAAAAAAAGAAAAGAAGAAGAAATGCTCACATGGTAAAATACACTGGATGATGCAATAAAATGCTACAGTAAGCCAACAGATGTTGAACCCATAATCATCATCACTTCTGCCACTTTGCTGCTATTATCTCTAGTGTGTTTCAACCCGTATGTGTGTCTAGTTTGACAAATACACACTTGAAGAGAGAGAGAGCAGCAAATTAGCAGTAAAGACTCACCCTGGGCACATAAAATAGGAATGTTTATGGTTTTACATCAGGATTTTTTTCCTTACATTTGCAACTTTGTAAACTTAAACTGGTAAAAATCAGCATTTTATCACCTCAGATGTTTATCAAAGGTTAAGCCCTTTCTTCATTTTAGTGCAAAATGCTGCGGCACGATTTTTAACTGGCAGAAGAAAATTTGATCGCATCACTCCGATTTTGGCCTCTTTACACTGGCTTCCAATTGAATTCAAGTCCTTTTATTGGTTTTTAAATCTCGAAATGGTCTGGCACCTGTTGATTTGTCTGACTTGTTGAAGCCCCACGTCCCCACTCGTTCCTTTCGGTCAGTTGAGCAGCTGCTGCTTTCGGTCCCAAAGTCACGGCTGAAACTTAGAGGAGACAGAGCGTTCGCTGTTGCTGCGCTGATGCTTTGGAATAACCTTCCTCTCCATATTAGACAGGCTACATCAGTGCCAGTTTTTAAGTCTTTATTAAAAACCTATTTTTATTCCCTGGCTTTTAACTCTGTGTGTAACTGATTTTTTTTTATTTTTTTTTTTTATTGCTATGTCTGGTTTTATTACTATGTGCATATTAGTATTGTACAGCACTTTGGTCTACCAGGTGTGTTTTTAAAGTGCTATAAATAAATAAATAAATAAATAAATAAATAAATAAATAAATGATGATGATGTTCTTTTTAGAGAGAAGAGGCTCTCCTCTAGTAAATCGTGCTGTCATTAACTTTAATATTTAACATGCTCATTGAGCCCTATAGAGTTTGAGATGTAGCTTTGGGGGTTTCTGCAGTTTCTCCAAGTATTGGGGGTCTAGTCTCAGGGTCAACTTACTGGGACGTCCACTCCTGGGAAGATTATGGCATGTTTTGACACACTCTCCACCTCTAAAGCGTCTGCCTTTATAGAGGTGATCACGCTTGATTAGACTCGATTAATCAGCTGCCTTCAATCAGCACCACTTAGCTGCTGCTTATCCAAAGAGTGTTCTTTGCTTTTATTTTTACACAGGAATACAAATAAAATACTTTATTTTGATTATGCCATCTCACTTTAAGCTTTTCTCAAGATGTAGGGGAGGAAATACAGTTAGAAATGGAGGAAACAATATGCACTCAGACACATGTGTAGCTGAAGCAGCCACAAGAAAAACTGAGACGCTCAGATTACAACAGAAACAGACAGACACAGTGAGTATTACTCTATTCTCTGCTGAGGAAACCTTTAGTCCACTGTAGCTTTACACTGCATATGGTTTTCTGCTGTATTGTCTTGACCCATTAATATATCCAGATATCAACTACAGCTTCATCATTAGTATCACACGTTTTAGCTTTGCTGTGTCTTACCTGCCACAGAAGTGTAAAATAGGGTAGGAGGTGACCACACAGACGATGATGAAAGCTCTCGCAATGGCTACGGCGATATCATCGGGGGGGTACGACATCAACACATCCTGACTGACGTTGGAGCCAAATGTCAGGAAGCCGCAGACACCTGAACAAATCAAAAATCACACCAAGGATCGCTTCACTGTAAAAAAAAAAGCAAACCTGCAGGCTGACTACATTTCTGGAATATATTTCCATGCTATAAAAAATACCTTCAAGTACCTTTTACATGTAGTTTCTCAAATGTATTTAAAAGTCAATTATAAAGATGCATGTTATTCAATATATATGTACAATACCTGTTCCAGTGTAAACAAAAAGGCAGATTAACATGCTGAAGGTCACAACAAGCCCCCAGGGTCTGATCTCTTTCCTCCTCATGCTGTTGAACACTGGCACGGAGCTGACATGGCACTGTGACCGGAGATCAGGACGGAGAAGGCAGGAGATACAGTTTATTAATATTAAAGTCTAATCATAAAGGCACATAGCTTAAAATCTCATCAAATGATACCAAATGAGGAGATACCTGGAAGCCAAAGCATATGGTGGGCATTGCATTAAAAACTGCAGTCCAGGAAGCAGAACTGTAACAAACACAATGATTTAGCAACTCAAACAAAGCCAGATGAGGAGGATGCAGATGTTTAGAAAGTGTTGTGAAATGTGTCCACACCTGGTAGGAACATAGCCCGGAGTCACCTCTTTGTCCGGCCAGAAGTACTTAATGATGACCACTATGGTAACATACCAGGTTCCCATCACACTCAGAGTACTACCAGAGAAAAAACGAACAACTCAAATAATCAGTGTGTAAATTTAAAAAATAATAATAACAACAACAACAACAACAACAACAACAACAACAAGAAATCAATTCTCAGGGTGAAAATAAGCTGCAGGTTAACAGGGGCAAAGTTCTGTACCTGGCATACTTCTGGAAGCCAATCTCTTTGGGGATGGAGAGAGGAAGAATGACCAGTATCGCAGTCAGAGAGATGGTAAATTTGCGGTTAGTGTACCAGAAGTGATCGTCTTCACCCTCTGCATTATGACCCGCTGCAGCGATCACTGTAACAAAAAAACAAGGATTTCAAAAACACTTGAGAAGGCCCCAAAGAGAAAGAGCCAGAGTACAATCTGCTGTTTGCTGGAGAAGGGTACACGGTACAGAGCAGGAGATTAGCTAAAGAGCTGTACACACAGGAGGGATGAAGAAATGCAGACGATCTAAGTCACAAACACTTCATTCATTTCTAAATAGCAAAAGGCCAGAGTTGAATTATTTTAAACACTGTCAGCATCTCTGGGTTGAGTTAATCACATGAGAGACACGTTTACTGAGCGAAAAAGCTGAGTAGTGTCATCTCTGATGTTCTTTGCCCTCATCATTGATGACACTGACTTTTTTTTTTTTTTTTTTATACTGCTCTATGACAGAAAGACTTCCCCTATTTAATACATCACAGCTAAATGCAAAAGGAAAGCAGAAATTTCATTTAAATGTAGGAGATGATCGGAACATCTCACAAAACCTTATATGATTTAAATTTGGCTGATCTTCCTTTTAAAGATCATACTCTTGTCCACCCCAGACCACTTTAAGTGTCATTAATATTTTTGATGGCTCCCTGGAAGTCCTGTCCTGTCCCTGCCTCTGCAGCGTGCGCTGGATCTTGTCCTTTAAAATGAAATCTGAGGTGAAGGATCTAATTTCATGTATGGAAGTGGTCAAAGTCACACAGAGTCAAACCCAGGAAACAGGGCTTGTGGTCAATAACGACTCTGTAGCCAGAAAATTTTTTTTAAAGATGGTTTTGAAGAGATGAACAGCTAAATTTAATTCAGGTGCATCTTTTGTCTTTTACATTCCAGTTTTAGGGGTTTTGGTTTTCTAGAGACGAAAAAAAAAAGAAAAAAAAAAAAGAAAAAAAAAAGCTAACCAGTCTGATAAAGTACACTTACAGCGATCGAGCTGGTCTCCGATGACAATGAAGAAAGCAATGCATGTGCCAAATGTGTAGATGGCAATAGCTACTTCACATACAACTCCTGTGACTTTCCCGCAAGTGGCTCGAACAACTTCCTGGTAAGTAGCTTCATTACTGACCTGAATAAAAAAGACAGATAATTTAAAAAAAGCACGTTGATCAAACAGTAGGTAGGTACACGGTAGTGATACTAAGGTTTCTCATGTGACTTCATTATCCGAGAGTTGCCTGCCATATTGGAGGAGGTGATGCAATCTATTGACTGTTGAGGGTGTACATGTTTTTTCATTCACAATTGTGACAGTTCATCGCATTTATGCTTAATGTTTAATAAGTTTATCACTCACTTAGACCCCAGTCATACAGACCTAGAGACCAGTCAGTGACCGCACCTGGCAACCTTTGGTTCCCAGGGAAAAATGTATATTCCCCAACTGGCTGGCGAGTGGTTGGAGACAGTCACTAGGTAAAATCTGTAGCACAGAGGGTGGTGACCCAAACACCTTATTGTGGTTGGTTTGCAGATTATCACAGTCGCCCACTTCAAATGCTCACCAACTACTCTCCAAATGGTAACCAAAGCAACCAAAAACAGGTGTTTGAGTCAGCACCATATAGCTCTTCACAACCAATTTCGACAAGCAACCTCCAGCAATCGCCAACCAGTCAAAAAACACACACATACACATTTGTTCCCCTAGAAACCAATGGTTGCTAAATGGCCTGCAATCGGTTTCTAGGCCTGTGTGATTTGGGTTTTATTCAATTAACACAAAAAATTTACAAAGTTGCCCGAGTTAAATTCACAAGGTTAGCAATCACATCTGTAGCCTGTATGTATTTACCTGAATTTTCATTTGCCACCATTAAAATCATCATCATTAAAATGTCACACTTAAATTAGCCGTTGAGTTTCAGCGCCACTGAAACAAAGGTTAACTGTCCAAATTAGGTTTTTCAACACAAGCCTGTGATATTTCCCGCAAGCTGAAACAGATGTATCCATGCACTCACTGAGAACATGGGTTCCTCCTGCAGTGTGCGGCATTTAAAACAGGTTTTTCGACATAACTCCACAAACAACCGAGCAGCAGGAGCATCGCTGTTTACTACTTGAGTAATTCAAGTCACTCTTAATTGGCTATCTTGGATTCTGCCAGCACGCAGGTTAAAGACACAGAAAAACACTTTATCTTGGCTACCACAGCTTGATTTACCGATGTCTGCATAGTTATTGGCAAAATTAAGGTTGGAGTCTCACACATTTACATAGCCAGAAACCATCCAACAGCTGAATGTAAATGATTTTCTTCAGCGGATATTGTTGCATCACTTAAAATTTACTTAATTCAGCTGACTCAGTCTTAGCTTTACTCTTTTATTCCAGTGTTGTGTGAGACGCAAGCACAAATCTGAGCTACTGAGGAAGTGAAAGTCCAAACCTATCCATATGATCAGGATTACAACCACAGAATAAAGAAGTTGTTACTTAAGAAGCCTGCGCAGTTTGTTTCACTACGAATGAAGGAAGAAGACAAAAGAGAGACAAAACTGTTCGGAGTTCGAGGTCCAGAACATGGCAGAGAAAACATAAGAAAAACAAGTGAAATGTGAAGAACGTTTGGGGGCAACACAAACCAGGGAGCAGTATCCAAGGATCACCAGCCCGGTGATTATGAAGATCAGCATAAACTGAAACACAAGGAAACACAAAGCAGCACTACATGAATATGCTGGTCACATGAATACAGAGAAAGCAGGTGCTCTGATTGTCAGTTCTTGTATTCCGGGAATGAACAAGCTCATGCTATATTCAGTCTGACTCCCTTTCCAGCTAACCTAATAATAACTGTTGGTAGTGACATAAAATAACTTTTTTTTTTCCTTTCAGCTTCTCTTAGTGCCAAAAAATGTTTCACCCTCAGTGTAATGAGGGTATACATTGATCAGCCACAACATTAAACATCAGAGTTATATTCTGGAGGTCCTTCTTGACCCTCCAAAACTGGTCTGGAGACTGGGCAATGAACACGAGACATCCCTTGGTGTCTGATACTCTAACACTGCCAGTGGATCTCGTAGATTAAAGGGTGTGACTTGTGTGGTTCACATTCTCCTGGCACATCCCGCTGATGCTCTGTCAGACTGGGATGTCAGGAGATTGGAGACCAAACGTCACACACTGGTTGTGTTTCTAAAGCTGTTTCCAAGCATTTTCTCAAGAATGATGGAATGCATTGTTCTGCTATAGGATGCTTCCATTGCTATCCAATGATGTGCGTGGCCTCTAGCAATGTTAAGGTGTGTGGTATGTCTCAAAGTAACATAGGACCAGGACCATGCCAGGTCCCAAGACCTTTTAGGACAAAAACAGGATCCATTCATCTCAACACTCAGTGGTTTTAATATTATAGATGATCAATGCATGTAGTTCATAAAAACTGAGCAGAGCAAATTATAACTGAATCCTAATTTAACTGTACTTCATGACATACATGCTTCATGCAAGACAAAAGAGGTGTAGCAGAAGCGCATAATCTCCTCACCATCTGAAGCACGAATCCTGCAGTTATACCTCCTGCCATATTGAAGGCTGCAGGAAAATTGAGTAGACCCGCTCCCAGCGCTGCATTCACCACGATGAAAACAGCGCCTACTGATGACACCCCCGAGCTCCTCCTCTCAGACTCAGGTTGCCGAACAGAATCCACACTGGGGCTCTGCAAGAGCCACGCCCTTTCTCCAGAGTCACTGCTGCCAGCACCACCCCAGTCCTCAACATCATTTTTAATTGCCATGAGTCACCAAGGTGCAGCTCAGTCTGGGAAGCGTTAAGCACCTCAGAAAATCAGGTGAGGAAATTTGAATGAAGCTACGAGATATAACCCAGCTGCAGATGAATAATTATGTCCAGTCAGGAGCCAGCTGAGGTTTCTCAACGGTGATGGTTTGATGGTGAAGTCATTTGGAGATTGAGCTGTAATAAAATATTGTCTGCATTTAGATACATTTGGGAGAAGCGTGGTATCAAAATAACATACTGAGTACATTAGATGGGGAAGTAAAAAAAAAAAAAAAAAAGTGGTTTGAATCACGAGTCATGTTTGGTAAAACGGTTTCTGCTCACTGATTCCTAGAAGTCCATAATATACTGTATGTAGAAATTACCCAGTTTAAGGCAGTGAAGGGGTACTATTCATTTTAGGAAGATGACATGATTCTTATAATCACCATGTTTAAAAAAAATCAAAATCAGTGAGCTCAAGAACAAACATACGTTTTAGAGAACAGTCGTTTTACAAGTGGATCTCTTATAAAGTAGCTAATGAGCGTACGGCAGAAAGTGTAGGAGAACACGCAAAGCTGCCAGGAATAAAGCATGGAGGTGATTTATTAATGTTGTGTCCACCAGATCTCCAACACAGTCACTGTCTCTCTCTCTCTCACTCACTCACTCACTCACTCACTCACTCACTCACACACACACACACACACACACACACACACACACACACACACACACACACACACACACACACACACACACACACACGGGTATCTACAGGAGACACTGGTCAAGTAATCCACCTTTTATCGTAGCTAGATTCAGGCTTTTGTTTTCACTAAGGTAACAATAGCATTTATCAATACACCCATACACCACTGTGCCTACATTAGCTAGCTAGCAAACAGCACACCGAGCTAAAGAGAGCTCGTTTTCGACAACAAGTCCACACATTTAAACACCTCCGCGTTACTCACAATAAGGATTAAAGAGTCGTCTCTGTTTCGTGTAAGACTAAAGTGCTCGTATCCTACCTTATGCCGCCACCGCTGGAAATGAGAGACCTCAGTGTTTTGACCGTAACGTGACGAGCAAGTCACATGCGGTACAATAGAATTGTGGGTAATGTAGTTCCCCCTGTCGTTTTCATAAACCCAGTGGGATTACCTGAGGCCTCCACTCTTGACAGGAAGTTGTTTCTACGCTTCCTTATATGCCGCTGTTTCTTAAACTTATGGCGAACATATAATGTACTCTTTTGCACAACCTGTCTTTTTTCAATCCAATTTTTTAACTTAACCTTTGTTTTTGCTATAAATATACTACTGTACATTTTATGCTTTAAATTAAAAGTATTGGTAAAGGCCGATTTTTGTGTTTCTAGAATATATGTGTATGCTCTATGTTGTTCATTTCTGACTTCTCAGAGGAATCCAGTGTGCTGGTTCAAAGTGGTTATAAGAATATGAATTCAGTTTTGCCTAAAATAATTTTTAGTTTAAAGGTGTTTGTGGGGATAGGTTAACTGGATAATCCAAATTGCCACTAGGTGTGAATGTGCGAGTGAATGCGAGTACGAATGGTTGTCTGTCCCTGTGTGTTAGCCCTGCAACAGACTGGCAACCTGTCCAGGGTGTACAGCTGGGATAGGCTCCAGCGTCCCCCGTGACCCTGAAAAAGGATAAGCGGAAGTGAATGGATGGAAGGTGTTTGTATCATGTTTATGACAGGTGGTCTATATTTGTTCATTGCTGTACAGGGCTGTTATCTGTAAATAAAACAGAACAAAGAGTGCATGTAACCATTTCTTACATGGGTAAACTATTATCCAAGAACATATCAGAAACTTAAAGACCAATGAAAATGCAGCCACACCCATTTAAGCAAATGCATAAGTCAGAGCACTCTGTACTTTTGTTTGTGCTTATGCAAGTCAAGATCATTATATACAAGTTTAGCCTATCATAGCTAACAAAGAGCGAGGAAACTCCCCTGGACCTCAGTGCAATAATCCATCACTTGGGATCAGATGTAGGTTGTCTGAGCATGATGTAGTGGGTAAATGTGAAGTAAAGGGACAAAATTAACTGGTTTCACATCTTTACTCTTTAATGATTTATTTGTTCAATGATGACAAGACCAACGATCCATAAGAGAGAATGCAAAAACATGGAGGCAGAGTACCAGAAGTAAGAGCAGACTCGGGCAAACCCCACATTTTGTATTGCCATCTGTGTCTCACAGTCCAGATTCACACACTAAAAACATGATGTTCATCTGAATGAACAGCGTGCGCGCATCATGAGATGTGGTGTTCCCCCGAAGAAAGTACCCCACACAACTTTACCATGGAGTACAGACTTTTCATTTGGAGAGTAATTTTGTGTAATAAAAATTCCTTGCAGTGGGATTGACAGATTTATTGTCTCCATTCTCAACGCTAAACCATGTGCTTGTTTGTATCTGGGCTTACAAGAGGACCAGCAGAGAGAGACCGCTGCCCTGTAATCACCAAAACAGAAATCAAACAGATTCAAATTCTACTGAAACAGAACAGATAAAGAGTAAACTGCTGAATCATTGTTAGGGCAGTAAAGAGATTACATGATTGGCAGATGCCCATTAGTACAGTAAAGCCCAGTGAAGTGCCAGTGATGTCTTGAGACTCAAACAGTGCCTCACAGGTTAAAGTGCTACAACTCCACAATTAAAAGGAAACCCTCAGATCAACTACAAGCTTTCACAAAGAACGAGAGATCTCATCTCCGCCTAGCATCGCCTGGATAATTTTTCCTCAACGTTTTAGAGTGTGGGCCCACAGCAGATAGAATATACATGTAGGAGGACACGAATGTACAGCCAACAGTTTATTTCTGATAATAAATGAGCAAAGATGATTCAGTCATGGGAAGAAATCTCTCAATTTGGCAGGGGAAGCCTTTAGTGAAATGTAGAGGAAAGAAAGTGTAACTGGAAAACAGAGCCTGTAACAAGAGCAACCGTTCCAAATTTAACTCATGATGAAAGCTAGTCAGGAAACAAAAAGGATACAACTTAGAAAAAAAAAAAAAAGAAAAGAAAAAAAAGGAAGTTTTCTAAAGGTGGAATGAAGGAGACAGAATAAATGACGCTTGAAGCTCCTCTTTAGTGCTGCTCCTTCTGATTTTTGCTGCTCTCCCAGCACGATCCACTCTACTTGGTGACTGCGTGGATCGCGTCTGCAAGGTAGCCCACGTTTCCAGAGGTCACACCTGCCATGGAAATTCTGCCATCCTTGGTCATGTATACTGAGAACTCTTTTGTCAAGCGCTCGACCTGCAGGGAAAGAAAACAGCACAAATGAGGCAGAGGAAAAGGGCAGTTTTATTGTTTGTTGTTTTTTGAAATAAACATTCATCTGCAGGATCAAGACTCAATGTCAAACAAACAAGACTGAAGAATGCACGTTTTTAAATGAGACAGCAGGCGTTTAAGACCACATTCTTAATGCAACCAGGCAAATACAAATCGCCACTAAACTTTGTAACGACTAAAAAGTTAAACAGCAGTAAACCATTACCCCCTGGTGGTGAAACCTCAGTCAGTACAGAAAGCAGCTTTACACAACAGATATGACTGTAAGAGTGGGCCTGCCAAAAGGCAAGTCTCTTTCCTAAGAGAAACTCTCCTCTGATATGACCTGTGAGGTTTATTGCTGAATGACATTATTCATTACACTTTGTTTAAATATGAAAACGTATCAATTTCTCTGCCATTACATTACCTGTTCTGGCTTGAGTCCTGTGAAGCAAAACATCCCGATCTGGTCGATGACATGCTGCCAGTTGTGGGAGGAGCCATTCTTTTTCAAACCGGCCACCAGCTGCTCTCTCATCTTGATGATGCGGTTAGCCATACCATGGACCTCCTCCAGCCTGGACACAAAAAACAAAGAAATGCATAACTGAGCATCAACCTTTTTGGGGCACGCTGAAGATTTGAAGCGTTCCCAAAATATTCAGACTACATTAGTTTAATGTGTCAGAGTTTAAGTTGCTAGTTGGCAGCAGCGCATAGAGCACTGACCAGGCTCCATCCCTGAAGGTGCTGGAGCTTTGTCTCTAAAACCTGACTTTACTCCTGGAACATGCTCAACTAAGGTAGTCGTGTCACTCCCAGCTCTGATTTCTGTGGCCAAAGGAACGCAGCATAAGTGCAGTGTTGTGATAACCTAAGGAGCTTGAAGAGAAAGCAACTGGGCTTCATTTGGTTTTAAAACTGAAGAAGCCTCTTGGATGAGAAGCAAAACCTCTGCATGAAGCTTAAAGAAGGAAGGAGCCCAGTATTTAAACCCTAGTGGGGTCGTCTGTGGATATGTCCATGTCTAAAAGGTCGTACCACAGTGAGTGCAGCTCTGGCGTGTTGAGAATAGTTGCTGCAATTCTGGCACCATTCACTGGTGGGTTGGAGTAGATGGGCCTGATGAGGATCTTGAGTTGAGACTCCACCCTCTTTGCCTCCTCTGCATCTTTGCACACGACAGTGAAGCCTCCGACACGTTCACCTGTCAACATGCACAGCAAGTCAAAAATATAAACACTGATGACAAAAAAAACAAAAAAAAAAAAAACCAAAAAAAACCTCAGGGTTTAATACAAGATTTTGGTTCTCGATAAACCACCACCTCTACTGAACAACCAAATTTAAGAAAATTGAACAGGTTATAAATAAGCAAGGATAACAGACACACAATTAAATAGCTTGCGATTCTTGTGTTACTCATATTTTCCCAGACTCGTGTAGGTTTCAATGTGGCACCAGTGTCAGAAGGTGTCAGTAATGCACCTACAGACTGTTTGCAAGACACCACTAAACAGAAATAAAAGACTAGGTAGAAGGAGACTATTCTAACCATATGTGGCCAGTGAGAATAAGTGTTGCCATACAAGTGTGACAACATTCAAAACTCAAAAGAACTACCGCTGTACCCAAATAAATATATTTTAGTATCAGCATTTTCTCAGTGGGTCTTGTTAAGGGATCAAGATAGATCTGCTCAAATGTTTCATTTCAGAACAGAAAACACCCATTTAGGAGCCTGCACTGAATCTGACTGACCATAGAGTCCCATGTTCTTGGCAAAGGATTGCGACAGCACAATGTTGTGACCGTTTTCAATGAAGTGGCGGACAGCCCAGGCGTCGCGATCAATGTCTCCACTTGCAAAGCCCTGGTAGGCCATGTCGAAGAACACGAGTAGGTTCCTTTTCTATAAGAGTGGTGGTGGATGAACAAAGACAGACAGCAGTTAATTATCCAGAGCTCATCAATTTTGCTGTCTTAACTGTCAGAGACCTCATGAGATAAAAGCAAAGCAACCATTTCATCATTAGCATTTTCAGAACCTCTGATAACCTCTCACCTTCACAATGTCAGCAATCTCCTTCCACTGCTCGGGCCTTGGATCCACACCAGTGGGGTTGTGGGCACATGCATGCAGCAGGATGATGCTCTGCTCTGGGATTTTCTGCAACACAAACGAAGGTTTCAGTTAGTCAGCCTACAAAAACCCACACACT
This sequence comes from Aulonocara sp. 'chitande type north' Nkhata Bay, assembly GCF_057382095.1. Lineage (NCBI taxonomy): Eukaryota > Metazoa > Chordata > Actinopteri > Cichliformes > Cichlidae > Aulonocara > Aulonocara sp. 'chitande type north' Nkhata Bay. Next base: position 18,397,423 of record NC_141344.1, read on the forward strand.
ACAGACCTGACCGTGTTCTCAAAGCAGCAGTACTCGTACACTGCTCATGCACTAGATATGACTAACATGAAGTGGTTCCTCACCACGAGATAAAGCAGCGTTTTCCAACCTTTTGGAGCCATGGCACATATTTCACATTAGGAAAGTCAAACAAAAATGTCACAAAAAGCATATTAATAATTTTTCCGTGTGCACCAGGTATAGCGGAATTGGCTCAGTTTGTCCCCAGTATAGCTTTGTCTTCTTCTGACCACTATTCATGCTAGGGCCTTCATCTGGGTTGGAATTTACACCAGGACCCAGGTCAGATTAACTACATTTTCTTTTCAAATACTTATCTATTGCTATTACGCGCTGCATTGTCTCACTCGCATGACTATTATGCAATTTCTCCTGTTTTACTGGCAGTTGGCAACTGATTTAATTAGAGCAGGTAGTTGAACTGCCCTCTAGTGGAAGAGAATGTAATTGTTCTGTTTGTTACTCAAGCCAATCGCTTGGAATACCAGATAATCTTCCACAGCACACCTGATCATTTCTCACGGCACACCTATGTGCTGTAGCACAGTGGTTGGGAAATACTAAGATAAGGGGATGAGAATTACATGTACATTTTAGCAAATCTTTATTATACACTGATGCAACAACAATTCACACTATGCCCAGTGAAGCTTCCCTGATATCTGTGTGTAAACAGAAAGTGGGGCAAGACCAAAGTCCTCTTGGATGGCTCTTAGTATAAATACACCGTTTGCACTACACACCACAAAAGTAAAAAAAAGAAGAGTCCCATGTCCTGCGTTCTTTTCCTAATAAAAGGAAAATTTCTTAAATCTGATCACTACTCTCGAACTTATCCTTCAAAATCACAGATATCATTTGGACAACTCAAAGGATAAAATCATCAACAATAATCAAATTGTTGGGAAAAATGCTAAACATGTTTCATTTTCTTTTGACGCATGTATTTTACGCATTTCTTACAGAGATGTCATCCAGAGCTCCTTTGAAGTCAAAGCCACAGGTGGAAGGTTCATAGTAGCGGTAAGCTTTGAGCTGCATGCCAGCATCTCTGAAGATGGGTGTGTGGTTCCCCCAGGAGGGTTTGGGCAGGTACACATCATGTGGCCCAGGGTGGAATCGAGCCTGTGACACAGGAAAAGCTAATGAGCTAAGGCATACCAAGAAACCTAATTTTTAAAAACAGTTTTTAAATGCCAGGTGATCAATACAAGAAGACCTCACCAAGAAGTTGGCTCCAATACGCAGAGATCCAGTTCCTGAGATGGTCTGGACGGTGACGCTCTGTCAGGAGAAGAAAACTGCTGTACTGATATGGATTTCTTTTAAAAGACAAAAACTTGTCCATCGTCAACTGAACTTTAAGTTGAACTTACTCTGCTACTTTTCAAAACCTCATTTTCGGGACCAAGAGCCAGCTGAGCACAGGCTTTACTGAATTCAGCCAAACCACCAATGGGAAGGTACTCCTTATCCAGCTGTTTAGCTGCAATGATAGCCTCTGCCTAGAAGAAGGCAAAGAAAATGAGGCATAAAACATCCTCCTTTCCATCAGCTGGCAATGGTGTGTATGTATATGTATGACACACACATCTATGCATGTATGACACACACATCTATGCATGTATGACACACACATCTATGCATGTATGACACACACACACACACACACACACACACACACACACACACACACACACACACACACACACACACACACACACACGATAATTTAATCTGGAGGTGGATCTACCTTGCGAACACAGCTGAGGACAAAAGGCTTTCCTTGATCATCCCTGTAGGCTCCCACTCCCAAGTTCATCTTCTTGGGGTTTGTGTCCTTCTTGAAGGCTTCAGTCACCCCCAGGATGGGATCAGGGGGACCCATCTGCACTCCACCCCACCAGGAGCTGCACCAAAGCAGATGAGAATAGTACTTAGATTGTGGTCACAAACACTAATGCATCTTTGAAGAGGGGCAAAGTGCTTTTAAGGTACCACTACCTTGTACAGTTTAATGCATGTAGCCTGCCAACAGACTGCAGATGCAAATTAGCAGTAAGCTAAAACTGATACAATGCATCAAATGGCAACATTTATGTTAATATTGTAGATGGCTTTCCAGAAAAGGCCAATAAAAGAAAAAAAGAAACATGCTGCAGAGCCTAATGCCAGCTTAGCTCCTCATGTGACCTGGAGATAACACACTGACTTAAAGACGCATGAATGACACATGCTTGGCTGGTACAAGCATCATGAAACATAATCCCATCAGGAAGTCCAGAGTCCAACAACAAGTGTGACAGTTAATCAGGGTCAAAAATGTCATAATTACCCAGTTCCCACGACAACAAACACTCAGTGGAGTATTATATTCCACTGAATGAGTATTACCGTTCTTTCCTTTATTTGCTCTTCCAGCTTTCAGCATCATCTTGTTGAATATCATTCTTTTCTTTTTAAGCTTATCGATCTGTTTCAAAATACTTGATGCTAATTAAAATATTTGTTTAAGTGGCTGATTAAGGTAAAGAAACTAAACAGTCCTTGAATTTCTTATTAACAGTACTTATTAGTAATTTAAAAAAAAAAAAAAAAAAGGAGAAAAAAGTCAATCAGTTCACTGGCCGTTTTTCTGCTTTCACATCGTCAACTGATATTAATACAATACATCTCCGTTTGTACATAGATTTAGGAAGCCCACACCCACTATCACGTTTTTTTTTTACATGGCATGATTTTACTTTTGCTGCACTCTTGCCCTCACAGACATGTTATTGTATCAGGTTTCTTCTACTTTCTAAACTTGAGTCTAAATTTAGGACAGGACACTTTGCAAAGGGCAAGTGTCTCCAAAGTGACATTAAAATATTATTTCTATCATTTGGCACAAACTTTTTTCACCTAATTACCATCTATATAAACAGTATTAGTTTTACTGTGTGTAACATACTACTGTTGACATTAACAGCAGGAACGTAGTAACTAAAGTGTTATTTGCGTTCATTTGTCTCATCACACTTGCAGTGTGCATGCAAGCAGAACCTTTGAACAGACAAACTTCAGCGTTTATTTAAATATTTACTGAGAAGTTATCAGAGATCAGTAGAGCAGAGGCCTTTGTGGCACCGTAAAGGGCAATATTGTTGTTCACCCCTATCAGTTTCTGACATTACCGTCTAAAATTACACAATAACGGCTGGCTGCGTGCTTGAACATAAGACACCGAATCACGACAGCAGAAGCTAGAAAAACGAAACCTAGAGTTACTGCAGTGAAGGGGTAAGCTAAATACAGTTTCCCACGTTCACAAATCTCAGCATTTACGAAAGCTTGAAGTTAAATATTTTAATCGCACAAACGAGTAACTGTGGACAAGTTTGTCCTCCAAGCACACCCTGAAAGGACACACCAGTGTCTCAATTTCCACCTGGAAATTAGCCAATCGGCGCTCAAAGGTGGGAAGCGACAGCCAATCAGCTCGCACGACTTTACAAACTACGACAAGTCGCTTAGCTCAAACTGTGCAACTGAAATTATCGCGATTGTTTAAGTCACTCAAGATGTTTTCAGGAGCAAAAGGCGAAACCGTTTATTAACAATTAAGTTAACTGTTTAATACTGTAAACTTAAGCTGCTCTTGATAACGTAACAAATCCGACTGGGCTTCAGTCTCCACCATGCTCCGGTGCTAACACACCAGCGTGACTTTCATCAGTACCGTTAACCTCATTAACAGCAACTCAAAGTTGTGGTAACTCAAAGTTACTGTTTTGAGGTCAGGTTAGAAGTAAGCAAAGAGAAAGTTTGTCTTAAACAATGGCTGTTGACCTTTCAGGCCATCAAGTCACAAGAGGACATCGCTAACCTACATATTAGCTGCTACCTGGGAGCAGATGCTAAACCCCGGACAACAGCAGGCCGTGTAAAAATCCTTTGACCTCAGTCTGAGGTTAGCTGACCAGCTATTGGGGCTACACTAACCGCAGAGCAACCAACCTCCACCATAAAACACAAGGTAACGTCAACCTTCAAATAACGTTTGTTCATTGAGCTAGCTGCAAAACGTGACAGTTCATGCGACCACGTAGGTGGTGCTTAACGAACCGATCGTCCACGTTACTGCCTTTTACCTGTTGCGGGTGGACAGGACTCCCAGGGACGGGGAGATGTTCCCCAGGCAGTAGACCATCTTGCTGGACTTGAGCAGAGCCATCGTTGCTGCGTTTGGGAGGCGAGCCTAGAAGGATGTGAAGGACAGGCGAGACCACGCTGCTACGATCTGAATACGCGCTGACGTCAGAGCAGTCGCCAGTGATCGTACGGTGTCGTTTCGTCTTGCTTCGGCAAGCGCGTACGCTAAATTGGATACGATACAGAGAAGATTAGCATGGCCCCTGCGCAAGGATGACACGCAAATTCGTGAAGCGTTTCGTCTGTATTTATAGCGGAGAAGAAGGAGAAGAAGCGTGAGTAATTTGTTATACATACACACAGAAACCAGGTAGTAAAACTCAGTAGCGGTTTTTGATACGGGCGGTTACCCGGGGCGGCATCGTGGTGGGGGGCGGCATCACAGACATCGGCAAAAAAAAAATGAAAAAATGAAAAAAAAAAAAAAAAAAATTGCTCGTACTCGTGCTGCCCCGACATCTATCGCCGGGAGTAAGGGCGCCCTCGTTTGCGAGGTGCGCCTGCTGCTTGAGGCACAGGGAGGAGAGGGCGGGGCGGCGGGGGATTCTCTGGCTGGCTGGAGCTCGCAAAATAAAAGAAAAGAAAAACAAAACAACAAACACGAAAACACCAGACATTATAATACAGACTTATAATTTGCACCGATGTTTTTTCGAAATTCTGTATGCGAAAAGTGAGCGCGAGAGCCCTCGGTGCGCCTGCTTGCTGCTGAAGTCAAAGTAAACTTTATTGTCATCTCCGCTACATACAGTCCAGTATAGGGCTGCTCGATTATGGCAAAAATGATAATCACGATTATTTTCACTGAAATTGAGATCTCGATTATTTGACGATATTTATTTAACCCTTACGACCTACTATAGAACCAAGTCCGCCAGAGCTTATATATATATATTTTTTTACATGTTGTAGTGCCATTTGTGGGAGCATTTCAAGTTGCTATACATCAATACAACTGTTATAGCCCATATTGTAATAATATGTATGCATTAAGTCCATAGTAATTACATTAATTGCAAAAAAGTACAATAAACTACAAAAAAATTGAAAATCGTTTTTGGTTTTTTTTACATATATTTCTACTTGGAGAAATTTAAGAGGTTTATCCCTCAAAACTTGAAATACAAAAAAAGTTGCAAAAAATAGTTTCTCACCACAGGAAATTTATTTTGAGTGTCTTTATAGTTTTATTTTGGAGATACACCAATTTTTATATACTGCAGGAAAAACGAAAAAACAATCCTATGATGCAAATTTGCAAAGAAAACAGCATGTGCATCAAAAGAAACTATTTCCAGCAGTGCAATTCGAGTTCTAAGCATCACAGAAACTATTCAGAAAAGTATAGAGTCAAACATGACTTATAAAAACACCAGTATAGGCAATTAAGGCCTACAAGTAAAAAACTACATTTCCGCGAAAATGACGTCACTTCCGGTTTCGGGCAGGAAATGGCGCACATGCGATAGTTCGCGACTTCCAGTGTTGGCAACTTTGTCGCTATATTTAGCAAGTTTTCAGACCCGCTAAAAATAAAGACGTGAAAGCCCCTATTGCTTTTACTCTCAACAAGCAGCGGGTGCTGTAACGCAGTCAGTTCTTCTTTTACTCTTTTACTCTTATGCTGTTTTGTGGATCACAAGGTTTAAAACTACTTATAAACACACACACAAAGTAACTCCACCAGAGTGCCTATTTCGGGTCACTTTTGCCGGTCCAAGCCCGGGTAAAGGAGCAGGGTTGGAATTGTGACATTAAAAAAACAATAATTGCTAAAAGAAATTTAATTTGTAGTTCTAAATAAATTCTAAATGCATTTAGGACGTTTTTTACTCACTTTATGTCTCTTCCACAATGTTATTTCTCTCTCCAGCAACATAGGTTACAATTAGATTAGCATGACCAATTATGCAAATTTGGCGATGACGTCATTTAGCGACTTCTAGCGACTTTTAGGACTGAGGAGTTGGCAACACTGCTGACTCTGTTTCACTGTGGGAAGTGTTATGAACAGCTGATCGGATCGGCAAAGCTTGTTTCTGGAATATTATGTTTTTGTTCCTGCAAGCGCTTTTTATGCAATTTTTGCAAAGCTTTATGTGGAAGGAAACCGTGACCGAGGACAAGCTGATGGCATAAGATGTAAGTACAACTCCTCCGGTTTCATATGCAAAACAAATTATTGCGCTAGCTTACACGGTTCAGGTTCTACAGGGATTTAAAAATTGTTACACAAAACGGAGCGGGCTGCTCTGACCGGCTTTAAAGGGTTAACGATGACAACGTATTGAATAATGACTTTAAAAAATAATATAAAATAGTGTGCAACACCACTGAAGTTTTTTTTACCTCTCTTTTCAACCAACGGCAGTCACTCTCCTCTCCAAATAACTTCTGCTTAGCTTTCCGAGCTTCCCTCGGGTCCTCTTAATCAGCGGTCTCCACCCTTTTTTGCGCCACGGATCGGTTTATGTCCGACAATATTTTCACGGACCGGCCTTTAAGGTGTCGCGGATAAATGAGGGAGGGGCTAATAATCGGCTCAGTCATTTTTAATGATCGTTGAAAGCCCAGATCGTAATCGTGATTAAAATTCGATTAATTGAGCAGCCCTAGTCCAGTATATAGAGAGACGAGGCAACAAGGCTCCAGTTACAGCAGTGCAAGTAAACAAACAATACATATAAGAAGAGTAAGAAAATAAATATAAACTATAGGACTATGGGTAATTGGATCAATAACAATTTAAAATTTATATTTGATGGTTTAAAGTCTCACACACACTTTAGGACTAGTGGTAAAGGGATCAATAACAATTTAAAATTTACAGTTTGATGGTTTAAAGTCTCACACACAACCCGTCGAAAGTGGAGGGGGGCCCTGCTGCTTCCAAATAGAGCACATTTTATTTATAATGTAAATCCAAGCCCATTATGTATTCATGATTTGAATCCTGGGTTGTGTGAAATCTCAGAAATGCACCCTAGACAAAGTGAATCTGTGAACTAAGGTGTAGGTGTGATAGATTATGTTGTGGTGACCTTCGAGTTGGGGGGGTGGGTGTTCATACTGGAGTGCAAAATTAAAACCAATGGAAGATGGACAAGAAAAGTTCAAAGCCATCAGGTCCTCAGTTTAGAAAAAATAGAAAAGAAGAGGAGGAGAAATGAGCAAAAGATACAGGTATGCAGATGTGTCATTGGATAATGGCAGGTCATCCTGCAACAATCAGAATCAGAATACTTTATTAATCCCTAAGGAAACTATGTGGGTTACAGTTGGCGATCCTACGTGCTGCACAATAATATTCAATATTTAGTATTTACTGTTATATTCACATAGATTATCGCAATGATGTTGTTTATTATATTGCTCTCTCTTTTTTTTTTGCTTGTTTTCTCTTTTTTCTTTCTCAACAGGTGATCCAGGTGATTGATATATGTATTTTTTGTCTGTTTGTTTTGTTGGTTTTTGGTTTTTGCCCTTTATCACCGCTCCTCTTCCCCGCTGCTTTTCTTTCCCTACCTCTCTTTCTTTCTCCCTTTTCTTTTCCCCAGTCATGTCTGTCCCATGTGTAGCAAGTGAAAATAAAATAAAAATTAAAAAAAAGATTTGATATTATAATCTGACTCTTAATCCCTAGAGTAGTGTGGCATGGAGAGGGCAGTGAAGAAGGGCGGGGGACACTATACATACATAAATCCACACAAGAGCAGTGCAATCTTATTTTAAATTACATAACGTCTCCTGGATAAAAGCCATCTGACTCAAATAGAGGAGCTTTACGTCTTTTTAGTCACTAAATTTTCAGGGGAATTGATTTATTTGACACGGGCATAATAACACTGCATTAAAACACACAGTTATGCACAAGCACCATATGCACTGCATCTAATTTACAACACCTGTCCTGAGGTGAGACAAAGGGAGCCATATATAAAAATATGAAACAGATATAAAAATAAAGCTCAAGTTGAATACAGAGTTATAGTGCGGGTGTGCTTTTATTTCAGCCACAGTTTATTGCTTTTGTTGAAAACACTGAAACTGGTTTGCATTTTTATATCACAACCTTTGCTCTTTTAATGATGGTGAGACGAGATTTTGTGCATTGTGATGTGACAGTTACTGTTTATTGAGGCCTTTGTGCTTTTTGTACTGCAGTGCTGATGTCTGGACTCTAAAATATCTCTGAGTACTGAGGAAGCATGGCATTGTATGTATTTTAAAATAATCCTTAGGTTGGCTTTTAAAGCTAAACATACTTTGTTTTCCTAAAAAATGAAAAGAAAAAAAAACAATGTATTTGTTCATTTTTAAATAACTTTTATTACCTGACCTTACAGTCATGTGATTGGTAGTTTTAGGTTATAGCAGGACTTTTCTGCACACATTATTCACGTCTTTCAAATCTTAGATGTGAGTCTAAAATGATTCCTAGTTCCCTGATAACTTAATTTCTTTTTTTTCTTCCTTTTTCTTTTTTTTTTTTTTGCCATGAATGCTAATTTTTGGCATTGTTTACTTGTAGAAAAAGTAATTGAAATTTTTTTTATTTTTTTTATTTTTTTTCACATCTTGTGTTAAATGAGAGAAAATTTAAATTAGAGTAAAATGTCAGTCATATATATGTAATCTCTGTAATATTCTGGATATTTATAAATGAGCAATTTGTATATTTTATAGCTATTTCTTATACTTTGTAACTTTGTAATATATTATATTTTTTAATCAAGTTCAGTCTGTTACTGTTCTTATTGTCTTGGAGCAACTGCAACTACATAATTTCCTTAGGGATTAATAAAGTATTCTGATTCTGGATTTAATGATTCATAGACCATAATGGATATGCACAAATAAATACAAACTTCAAAAAATAATAATTAAGGGAACACTGAGTCATCACAGTATAAGTCAGTTAAAGCTTCCTGGAGGTCATTTTGTAGGGCTCTGGCAGTCATCTTCCTCGTCCTCCTCATACAAAGGAGCAAATTCGGGTCATGCTGCTGTCTCTGCTGGGAGACAGAGCTAACCTTCTTGCAACAGCATGTTTAGATGTCATCCTGGAGGAGCTGGACTACCTTTACAAGCTGAATGGGCAGCAGGAGCCCATGCTACCAGAAATGACTCAACACTAGAAAAAAGTTGACATGATAAGGAAGGATAAGGACAGATTAATGATCTGTAGCCACCGCCTGCTAATCAGGCATTTTACTTAATATAAATAAGAAATAAGATGTAAATAAGATGATTGCAGGAACGATGCCGCTACATATTAACAGCATTCTGCAATTACTTGATTTTCCACTTGAGGGCAATATAACACAATAGGCAGTGTCTGTCTGTGAAGGTTCTCAGTCATCCAGGTCATCGTAGTCTAAGGAGCTTGGAAAGTAAAGCGTCTGGACTTCTTTAAAATGCTTGAGGACGTTTCATCTCTCATCCGAGAAGCTTCTTCAGTTCTGATGACTGTAAAGTCAGAAGGTGTCTCATAATATGGCTTAAAACTGTCTCTTTTTAAGCTTTATACATCCTTACCATAGTAATTTTGATGATCGCTGTGAAAAATATTAGAAGATGGAGTTCATTCACACTTCAGTGTTTAACATAAAAAATCAAGCACATGATTGTACCTGACACACTGCAGAAGATTGTGCTGTTTCTTTCAAGGAAGTAAAATAAAGAATTGCCATTTCCTGTGTCCGTGTACAGGTTCTTCCCACTAGATGGAGACCTACATATGTCAAATGTCACTATATGTGTACCAGCCAACAATCCAAATTAGCTATGTATCCAACCTTTTATCCAGGGGAAGAGGCAGAGTACAAATTGCCGGTCCACAACCATTTATATTTGTATCCACACTCATAGCAAATAGATAATCATCAATTAAGCTAACATGCATGCATTTGGTCTGTGGGAGTAAGTCAGCATCCAGAGAAAGCAGGAGCATGGCTGTGTGTAAACTGCACACAGAAAAGCCCGAAACAGCCACCCAGAACTGCCAGCACCCCACAAATGTGACCTGGGAGCTAAACAGCTCCACTAACATAACAAATGACAGGAAGACTGAAAGTTTACATTGGGATCCAACCTTTACAAACACATTGCAATAATCTTTGCTTCCATATTAACATCCAGTCGCCCAACTCCTTTTCTGTTAAACTCCCTTATTCTTTGTGGCCCTCTAATCATTCAGGGTGCACAAATGAGCTGTGGTTTCATGTTAAGGGGCTTCTGCAGTCAGTGCTGCTCTACATGAAGATGTCAGTCATGCTTATTTTCTTCCAGAAGCAAACAAGTTTGCAAGAACAACGACCCCGCTTTCACTCAGTCTGTGTGGAAGGAAAGAGCAATCTGGAAGAGCATCACACAGCAGAGCCTGGAAGTCCATAAAACGTTCTTCTGTAACTTGACAGAAAACAGCAGCTTTCACTGGCACACCAACACAGTGACAGAACAGGACGTATACTTGGCTTATGTGGGACTGCCAGTGTGCAAAGGAGATATGGATATTTCCAGCAAACCCACATCAGAGAGAGGGACAGACATGAGGAAGAGCACAATGCAGATTTGAGCTTTTTCTTTTTTGTTTAGTCACAAGTAACATGCAAGGGTTTGACTTGGAATAGATTGTAGCTGAAGGTTCATCATTAGTGACTGCACCATATGTTTGTCTGAGTATGATTCAAGTAATATAAATATGTAATAAATAGTAATATAAAATGTTAAAGCTACTAAATCGTACCCCAAAGCAGAATTGAAGTCATCCTACATTTTTGCTAAAACCACTGAGCTGAAAGAAGTTTAAGTGATGAGGAGAAGAAGGAGGCTGAAGAACTGTGATGTAAACAGATCAGAGTGAAAAGAAGCATTAAAATGGAAAAGCACCAGCAAAAGAATAGAGGAAGGAGTGGTGAGAGAGGCCTGTTATTCACTGTAATGCTGAGTGATGTTTCACTGCTTACCTGAGATTTTTGAAGAGGCCCTTTAGGAAAATATTACCTAGGATACATGTGATATGTTTCTGTTGCCATGGCTTATAAAAACCCCTCATTATTTACTTCTCTTTATTCCCTGTGAGGTTCTGAGCTCATAGATGGAGAGGGACAGACATGAGGAAGCAGAGCTCTGTGATTATAAAAGGACACAAAGCAGTGCAGAGAACCAACAAACATTACATTTAGTGCATTTATCACATTTAGTAACCGGCACAATGTAAAATAGTGTCTTAAATAGTGTCTATTTATTTTTATTATTTGGAAAAAACTAACGCAAAGAGTTCTGACAACAAATTTAATCTGACAATAGAAATACTGACAGAAATATACAGGAACAAAACAAGTGAAGCTCGTTTCTGCCACTGAAAACACATTTTTCAGTCTATAAGTCAAAAAATTGTGTTATTATATTCAGGTTATAGTTATTTTCTCAGAAGTTTGAGGTAATAAGTCAAAAATTTGAGATAATAACCTGAAATTCTGATTTATAGATGGCAAAAAAAAATCCTCTTTCCAGTGGTGAAAACAAAGTTTCATAATAGGAAGATATCAGTACACAATTGTTTTATTCTTCTTGCAATCATGTTGGTGATGCGCAGGGTTCCTAACAAGATAGAGCTTGTTTGGTGCAGTCTGCTGTTTTTTGTTTTGTTTTTTAAATCTAAGACCTGTAAGGTTTATTATCTTTCTCGGTGATCGGAGGAATATATGAGTATGCGAGGCCGTGCATACATAAACAACTACTTTGCTCCATACTGGTCTTTTTTTCATAGCAATCATTTGGAGGCGGTTTATTTTATTTGGGAATAAACATGCAGGAAAAATGATGGCTTTGTTCTATTACAGAGCCCCAGTAAGTCATAACACTGTGAGCCCAGATGCACAAACCAGGACCCTGAAACTAAAGTGGATAATAGTTTTATTACTCTTACTGGGATCAAGACTTGGTTCCCAGCTTTTTCCACTCATTGTTTATCTGACGTCTCATAAAGCAGAATAAATGAAACACCTGTGAGGGAGTGCAGAGCCCTTAACAATACTTCCTTGAATTTTAATGTGTAAAAAAGCTTGGATGGCCGTTATTATGCACCTTGTGGCCATCCAGCTGCAAAGAACATTATATGTTCTACCTATGAGTGCATTCATCATTATTGCTTTTTAATTGCCCTGTAATAGTACTGTGACTTCAGCTGTGTAGATTTAAAACAGGGTACTCAAATAAAAATATTCGTGTTTCACTTCAGTGTGCGTTTCGGTCCTTGGTGTGGTTTAGGTAGAGGACAAGAGACAGACAATAAGAAGGAAAAAATGTTTGTACAGATTTTTACAGGCAGCATAAAGTCTGCAAAAATCAAACTAATATACATGTCAACAAGTCCTGCTGCACCAGTGGAAAGACGTAAAACAAAAATTGCCACACATCAGCTTTGTGTCTCTAAGCGGAGTCAGAGTGGTGGGTGCAGCAGTCTAAGCAGGGACCTCTGTCTCCCCAGTGACTCGCAGCTCTTCTAGGAAGACAGTGAGGAGTTCCAAAACCATCTGAGAGACATAATCTCTTTAGTGTGTCCCAGTCTAGCCCAGGGTCTCCTCCCGGTTGGGCCTGAAACACCTGATCCAGGAGGTAGATGCTCGAATCAACTTGAAAAAAAAAAAATTTGTAAAGTATCTGCGAGTCCTCCTGAAACCCTGTGTCCCCATACTGGGATGTTACATTTTGGTTTCGTTGCACCTTATGCTTCATTTTACTCAATAAAGTTGTTCTTGAACTTGTTAAACAATTGTGTTGTACTGTAGAAACAGCCAATGACCCATATGAGCGCATTGCTTAAAAAATAAAGAAAAAACAATATTCTCTTCAAAAACAATGGTTAGTCCAACTAATCCCAAATAACTCAGGGGAATTAAAAATGCATCCCAAACCAAAAGCTTGACTCTGGAGGTTAAAGAATGCAATGTATGATGTAAAACAGGAGATAAAGAGGATAAAGATGGAATAAGTCACGTAAAAACGAAATGCCAGGCTGTATGGGTCCTGCACAGACAGAACTACAGGAAAATATTTTACAGCAGCCTCTAATATTAACATAATTTGCTCATAACATAAAGATAAGTATATATGAGATTTAAAAAAAGCTCCATAGCAAATGCTTTTAAACTCAAAACCTGTGTGAGTGTGTGTGCGTGTGTGTATAATATAAACACTCTCACGGCTCTCATCTGCTTGTCTCATTCCTCTCGCCGAGTGGGACTGATGAGTGTGAGGGAATCAGAGCGGATATAACTCTCGTTTCCTTGTTGTCAGCAGTTAACAGCTCGATCTGCAGCCCAGTTTTTCACTCTGTGCTCTGCTGTGGAAGTTATATGTGTGTGTGCATGCCCACATGTATGTGACAGTTAAGATTTGCTGCACTTTTTGAGAGTGTGTGCAGTGGCAGCGATGGTGTACATGGAGGGGTGTGCTTTAAAGATAGTGAGTTTAATTAAAGATGAAAGAGTTGATGATTAATTGATGAAAGGTAGACTGTTCCATTGCGCTGAAGTACGGGGGGGTGTTGACCCTCTTCTCATATAGAAAGCAACTGAAAATTGCCAGTATGTAAATACCAGTGATGTGTAATCACATCTTTTGGAGCCTTCTTCCTCATGTTATTCCAGTTTTGGTGAACTATTCCACACATAATCTATAGAAAATATCTGGAAGATCACTTTTGTGGTGGAGACTATGTTCCAGTTAACTAACATCACCAATCATTTCTTATATTTTGCTGCATTATACCAGGTTTTTGCTATAATCCTTTCTGTCATCGTTGTATTTTTACTCAGTTGTATATAGTATTTGTATTTGTATTCTATTTTTATCTTATTGTATATTTATTTTATTTTATTCTACTGTATATAGTATTTTATTTTATTCTATTCTGTACAGCTGTGTACTGTATTTATTCTTATTGTATTCTAATTTTTGCCTCATAACTTTTGCACTGTCCACTTCCTGCTGTGACAAAACAAATTTCCCACGTGTGGGACTAATAAAGGTTATCTTATCTTATCTTATCTTATCTTATCTTATCTGTTTCAGAAAGAGCGAGGCAATCATCCTACTGCTGTTTTGTTGTTCGTATTCTGGCTCGTCTTCCTCTGCTGACTTCATCTCAAAGACTGGTGCCTCTGAGGCTCTCCTCTATAAAAAATGGAGTAGCACAAGCTCTTTTTACATCACACTTTCTGGTACCAGGAGATTAGAAAGTGAAGGTGGAGTGCTCTGGAGAAAACACTCTTGCTCTGGGCATCTGTCCTGCAGTTGTACTCGCCACGAGACACTAGGAGTGAGAACAGACTACATCAACGTCTTACTGCGGCAGCTGTGGCACAGTGGAAACAAGCCCCCTGCTAGCTGATGTGTAACAAAACAGTATTTATGCACTGGTGGGACTTCTTTTGATGCGAGTGAATAACTGGGACAAGAGCTGTCATGTTATATTTATTCATTCTTTCGGTAATATCTTTAGTAAACAGTACAAGCCTCATCAAATAAAACAAGCTCATAATAATAAATGGTGAATGAGTTTGAAATAAATAAACAAATTCAACAGAAGCATTCAACTTGAATTCAACAGGAGGGGAACATATGTCGACAGAAATTAATTTAAAAATAGAAACGCATATCAAAAACGGGACATCAAATGAATAAATACTCAATATATTCCTTTAGTCATTGCTAGCTGTCTCACTATTGAACTGCATGTTTAGAAAAGAAGAAGAAGAAACTCTGATGGTACAAAGACTAAACAGCAGGGCTGCAGTACACTGTGCTTTCAGGAGCGTTTTTGTCTTCACTCTAAGTGGTGTAGCGAGGCTGGGGGTCATACATGCAGCAGGTTACATCAGGAGGTAGGAAGGAGGAGGCAGTGGGGGGAGGAGTCCCAGGCAGAGGAGTCACAGCATGGAGTCTCGGCAGAGGACGATCTCCATCTCAGTGCGGTACAGTTTCCCTCCATCTGATAGAGCCATGATGCTCTTCTTGTAATCCTCCAGTCCGGTTGAGTCCACGTCCTGCCATAAATGACACGGGCACACCGAGTCAGCGGATAAGCATACTCTACACTACAGCAATCTCATCTCTGCTCTATATTTAGCAAGTAGACAAGTAACCTGAACTGATTAATCAATAGGCTGACTATTCATTACCATTTTGTTCTTGTCACAGAGGTCCTTCAGCAGAGCATCGAGCTCCTGCTCATCAATACATCCGTTACCATCCTGGTGGATGAGACAAGAGAGGAGGTCTGAATTATACAGACAAGGAAAAGTTCTCCTAAAAGCAGGGATCGAAGCAGGTGAGGGAACCCGAGGATCAGGTGTAGAGGTGCAGCATAGGGGAAAAAACTGCTTAGAAATAAGTCACATAACAACTTGTTTTGTGAGTTTCTTAGTGTGCACGCTGTGAATAATCCCACTGAATTAAACAAGATATACGCAGATGTTTCATGAGCTATTCGGCTGATTTTCCACAATTTGACGCTGTAAAGCAAAAAATTTGAATTCAGTGAGTGAATCTAATCATGACCTTAAATATAAACTGATGTCTGCTGCCCTTGATGTACATCCAAACATTGACCATGTAAGCCACAGCCTGCTGTAATCTTCCCCAAAATACTGCACTAAATATGCCAAACTGCCTGATATTCTAATGAAACCTTTAAACAACACAAAAAATAGTACACTTCAATTACTTTTGCAAGATTTTTCACAAAAACATAATTAGGACATCCAATGTATTAAATTTTCTTTTTCTTTTCTTTTCTTTTTCTGTGCAGGTGGTGAAGTAAGCTGACGTTTTCCTCAGTCTGCCTTCGGGCATGGCCTCCACTGGGAGCCATCTACACCTGTGTTCAATCACATTATCCTGAATAGTAGCTAGAAGGACAGCAGAACTCCGTCAAATTGTTCGTCTCCCTCATTTGTATGAGGCACTTTGACTCCATGTCTTCCTCTTTTTCCTGGGTCCTGGCTCTGCTGTGCTTACCTGTTATCCAGACTTACCAGTATTGCCAAGGAGTTGCAGCCGTCTCCATCCATCTACACCGGCCAGTACACCCTTCATCAACACTCACAGCGATTCTTTGAGGCTAAGACTGAGACACTAAGACCTCACCTCTTTGTTAATTAGGACAGATGCTTTTTACATCACACTATTAATTTGTTTTTTAAGTAATTCATTCTGTACTAAAGCAGAACAAAAGACTGAAATTCCCAAGATGATAGCAGAACTAAAACTATCCACTTTCTACCACTGATCTGGGCCCGGGTCACAGGAGCAGCAGCCTAAGCAGGGATGCCCAGACCCTTTTATCGCTGGTCACAGCCTCCAGCTCTTCCAGGGCAACACAGATACGCTCCTGAGCCAGCTGAGAGGCATAATCTCCCCAGCGTGTCCCATGTCTGACCCAGTGTGTTTGTTTAGAAAGTATTTCACAGATACTCTGTATGATAATCAAATCAAAATGATTTTATTAATCCCTGCAGTGACATGTGGATCTTTGACTAGTGTTTCTATCCCCAAATCCATGACATTATATAGACTGCCAAGACATTTGGCCGTGATGATGATCCAGAATTATTTGATCCTCAGTTTTCCACCAATCCCCATGAGGGTGACATTTATAGTAGAGAGCAAAACAAAATCATCAAGCACTTGACAATGTAAGATATTCAGAGTTATCCGTAAGGGTGTTAGCATTCTGATCTGAGCAACTAGCTCCAGTACAGCTTTACAAAGCTGCTAGCACAGCTGCACACATCTGTTTAGGTACCACACACCATGCATAATACACAGGAAGGGAATATAAACTATGACGGAAGAAGCTGAGGGACATGCTGTTTTCACCTGATCGTAGAAAGTGAAGATGGAGTCAAACTCCTTAACTGTGAGTCTGATACCCTGTGTGTAAGAGAAAAACAGAGAGGAGTGAAATTTGTTAGAAACTGATGGGTATTTCTAGAGAGCGGTAAAAGCCCCACCAGATCCAGAACCGATATTAATCCATGTAGATTATGATAACTGGGACTAGAGTTCAGTTAATCCTCAGCAGACAGACTAATCCTCTGTCCGAAAGAAATTGCAGATCTGCCCTCACAAGTCAGCTGTACATATCATGACATGGTACACATGGGATGTATATGTGGAATGGAAGGTGAAACCTATACACACAGAGGTCATGTTTCTTTTTTTTAATAATAATCTTCTACAGTGCTGTTTACAAGTATTTCACCTCTTCCTGATGTCTTTTTTTTTTGCATATTTGTCACACTTACATGATCCAGATAATCAAAAAACTAAACACTAGACAAAAATAACCTGAGTAAATACTAAAGGGAAAAATCTATCCAATCTGCTGTGTGAGAAAGTGTTCCCCCGTTTGTAAAATAATGAGTTAACTGTGATTAACCACATTTTTTTGGAAAGCTGGGTTCAGTTTCACTCACCACACCTGAGCCAGACCTGTATAGTCAAGACGTGACTTAAATAGACCCTGAAGCAGGCTAGAAGAGCCCAAGAAGAGCTGAGAAACAAAGCCTGGAAAGGGTTATAAAGCCATTTCTAAGGCTTTGAGACTCTACTGAACCACAATGAGGGCCGTTATCAACAAATGGAGAAAACCTGGAACAGTGGTGAATGTTCCCAGGAGTGACAAGGAGTTAAAGGTTCACACAGACACCTGCTAATAAGTGCTACGTAACAGACTTCTTCAGCTTTTCAAGCAGGTCAGAGTCTCGGCTTTAACTGGGTCACTGTAACACGTTGATTTTTTTCCTTTTTCAGCCCTTCTGTTGTAGATTTGCTGCTGTGTTTGGGATCATTGTCCTCTTGCATAACTCACTTTGGGCCAAGCTTTAGCTGTCAGACAGATGGCTTCACATCCGACTCTAGATCACTTTGGTATATAGATGTGTTCATAGTCTACTCATTGACTCCAAGGTGCCTAGGTCCTGTGGCAGCAAAACAAACCAAAATCATCAATCCTCAACCACCACTGCACTGACAGGTGGTATGAGGTGTTTGTGCTGACATGCAAGTGTCCAAAAGACATTGTTCTGGAAGTCTAGTGGTTCGTTCAGATGTAACGTTGAAGACATAAAATGTGCTGCCATTTTTTTCTTTTTTTTTTAGAGAGAAGAAGCTTTTTGCTGGAAACCCTGCCAAACAGGCCACACTTGTTCTTTTTTCTCTGTCACAAACTTTAACACTTAGCGTGCTAACTGAAGTCTGTAGAGTCTGTGATGTGGGTTTTGGGTTTTTATGTGAGTTTGTGGAGATGTATTAACACACATCTGAGTGCTACAGATGTGCTACAGACCAGTGAACTGCCAAAACCTCTGTTTTTTTTGTTTTTTTTTGTATAGCGTTGCTGACACTTCCCGATGATCAATTAATCAAGCAGATTTGATTAGCAGCACCTAGCTGCTAAGCCTCTTCCTGTGAAACCTTTCTTTCTTACGTGACTGTACCTGACCAACGTTGTTGTCCTGCCAGACAGGTCTTATCTGCCTGGCTGGACTGCCTCAGTGGTTTACAAAATCCCAGCTCAATCAGGCATTCACAGAGAAAGATGTTCATCCTAGAAATCCCATCTCAATACTCCAAGAAACATGGAGCCCATCTGGCTGCAGGAGGGGAACTTAGACTATCATATATTTAGCTATCATATATAATTTTGTTCTGAATCTCTGGAGAGCTCTTCAGCTTCTGACTTATTCACATCAACAAGAACTGACGGGATCTGAAGGAACAGGCTTTTGTCGCTTATAAGCATAATCTTACCTGGAACTTCAGCAGGAAATTTTCCTGGACCGGCAAGAGCCTGTGGTGAAACACAGACATGTGAACGATGTCCTTAAAGAAAAGTTTTAAAAATGTTCCTAACATACAAATAACACAAAGACGACACTCACCTGGCCATCTCAGAGAGGCCCAGCTTCCCATCGCCATTAAGATCAAACATATTTAGCTACACAGAAAGAAAATTAACAGGGAATTTATTGAAGTAATGTATCACATATTAACTACTCAAGGGAGCTTAAATGTGGCAGTTAAGTGTTTAGCCCACAGCAATACAGGGTTATTCTGTGCTAATGGGCTGCAATGTTTGCAATCTTTGCCTCGTGGCACTCACAATCGTCTGCGTGTATTCATTAAGCTTCTTGTCTTCATAGTTTCTGTTCGCCTTCTTCAGCAGGTCTGACAGGAAACCCTGAAGTGAGAACAAAATAACCACCTCAGCCACTGATTAGATGAGCAAGCTGAGTATTTGTTTTCAAGTTGAGGTTTTGTTTTTCACATGACAGAATTTTTAATGGAGTGCGTCATGTCCATGTGCAGTTTCAGAGTAGTTCAATCAGTAGCACCGATTCTTCCAACAGCGTAACATACAGAAATGAATCATCTCAACCAAGGACAGATTAGTTTAGTGTATTCGCTGCACAGCCAGTCACACTCCACATATTATCTACTTACTGCTGCCTTTTGGTTGTGAAAGGAAAATGACATGTGTAACTAGTCAAAGCATTTTCTAAATATGTCTTAAATACTGGCGTGTCTATGTAAATTGCCCCTACGTGTGATATTAATTAGTTATTATCACATGTAGGGGCAATACAGCAGCCATAGTGATGAATTTGAATTTACTGCACAGATCACTGCCCCATGCAGCAATCAGCTGTATAGTAGCACACATAGAGACTACTGAAGTCATCTTTTGCTGTTTCATTTATAATTAGAAGTGTTGTGTAGGCCTGAATCAGGAGGAAAAGACCTAAAGTTTGAATTAATGCTTTTATGTGGATGCAGCAAAGCGTGTCTGCACGCAGAGATGGAGCCACTCAATCTGTTTAGGATTACATACATGGATAGTCCATGACGAAGACTACATAGGGTCACACACTGGGTCACATTTACCTAGAGTCTGAAGAAAATGGTTTGCAGAGAAGATTTCTAAAATGCATGAACAAAACCAACAAAACGGTCCATCTGCATAATGATACTACATTTATTTTTGCTTTATTTGTGATTTACCTTCAGCTCATTCGATTCAATGTATCCACTGCGGTCAGTGTCATACTTCCGCCAGGCCTGTCGGACAAGAATAATGTTTTCAGAAAACACCATATCATCTTTAACCACTTTGACAGTAAAATAATAAAACTAAATCTTTACACACTCATAAAAACGCAAGTAAAACCAAACACTGTGTAAATGTTGACTCTGTGAAAGACCTCATCAAAGATGGATACCTAAAAGTCCTCCAGCGCTCTCTGCGTTTCCCCTGCACAAAGCTGTGCTCCATTCATAATGTATGGCTATCTGAGAATAGCTTTAACACACAGAACAGCCTGAACATCGCACCACTAAAAACCTTCTAAAGTAGCACACATCAAGTGTGTGTTTGTACAGTTTATTTACAATTTAAGCTCACCAGATGTTTTCTCTCAAACAGGAAATCTCTGCTTTATTAAGCACAAGGTGTTAAAATATCTCTGGAAAAACTCCTTCAATGTAATTAATCCATTATAGGTGATATAAAGATGCTTTTCAGGCTCAGAGTCATCAGATAACTATTTACTCTATTTACTAATTGCTTCTAATTTTAGGTTATTTCAACTATTCATCAAAATGGCCAAAGAGAATTTATGCACATCAGTGATGTCATTCTGCTGCCAGGCGTGAGTGTGACCTAGATCTCAAACACAGCAGTTTTTAGGACAATATCGACTATTTTATGAGTATCCAGGGTTCTAATTAACAATTCACACCTAGTGGATTGTCTCTGTACGAAACAGGTGTCCTAACTTGGGAGGAAAATTAAAGGAAATGTGAGTCAGCTGAACGGGCGTCCCACAGGACGGGCTGTAATGGCACACGGACTTGAGGCGATTGTGAGCAAATTTCACAGCTCACTAAGATTTATTAGTCACTGAGCAACTTTCCCTCCAAAATATGGGACTTCAAAAGAAGCACAGAAGGAAGGAGGCTAATTCTTTACATTCAGCTGAATGGCTTTGGATAAGAATATGAGCTTGGCTGACCAAATTTGTAGGGTTATGTAAGAGTGCTCGCTGCATATCAACAGTTAAAGCCTGGGACACAGATGTGTATATATGCCAACTTACTGCCATGAATTCAGAACTGGATCCAACAAACTCTCTGAAACAGATCAGGAAGTTTTCTTCTGTGGGCAGAATCTGAGCCAACTGCAGAGTGATACATGAAGAAATGGGAAGATTATTAACCAACATCACATATTTTATGTTATTGGTTTGTAGTTACAGAGTGGGAAGCATTTGAAATGTAGGCTTCATATAAACAATTGCCGTTCACAGTGAAGACAAACAGGGAACAGAAGAGGATGAATGAGGCTGGATAAAAAGTTTGTAAGAAAATAAATTGTTCTCACCTCTGACATCTCAATTCTCCCATCAGAATTCTTGTCAAAGCTGGCCATGAACTCTTTCATCTTTTCTTTGAATGTGGCGTGTGAGGGATCCTGCAAACACATCGAATTACACTTATCAAGATATATGAAATATATGAAAGGTTACTCTTATAGAGTAAGGTTTAGTAATGGGCATTACTCTTGAAAACAGAACAAAACACCACAATCTGAAAATAGACAGCTCTCTTCCTCCAGCTCTCAACCTCTTTATTCTAAGCCCCGCACATCATGGGCTAAAAATAAATACATGATTTTGGGGCTTTCAGTGGAATACTTTTAGGTTTACAAGCTCTGCCTTTGCAGAGGGTAGAAGAAGCATAAAAAGTGGCCATATGTCTCTTGATCTGCACAAAATGATCCCTATGAGTGCCACCCACTCCAATCTGAGACATTATCAGATGATGATGATAATGATGAATAAAATGGTGGTAAAAAAATATAATGCAACATTTTTATAAATAAGCCATTAGATAAATGCTGGAGAGAATCATTTATCTTGGGATTTATTGCATGAACAAAGATTTTAATTCAATTATAATTGAATGCACTCTTAATGCTGGTGTTTATTTCTGAGGTGGCAGCAGCACATTAGAGCTCTGAAACCTTAAACTGGATACATTTCAACTTTAAAATGTTACCATACCTCAGTCTTGTACTGAAGGAAATGTGAGAATCACTTTAGTTTGTTTCGTTTTTAGTATCAATGTGAAAGTAATTTTAGTGACTGAACGGGTATTCTTGTTGTGTATTTTGTGTTCGAATAGCTGAAATTCTAACAGAGTAAAATACACTTTGTAGCACATCAGCATCAAGCATAACAACATTTATACATTTTCTGTATCACCAAATTAATACATGCACGTTCTCGTGATAAAGTGACGCAGATTTTGCACATATAAAGGCTACAGGAGCTCATCTGATTACAGGGGTTTTCTCTGTATTATTGTAGTGTTTTTAGCTTGCAATATAAAGCACCTTGTGATATTTTTTTATTGTGCAATTTACTTCTAATATTTTTTTATTTGAGGATTTTTCTTTTTTTTAACCAAGATTTATATTTTACAATCAAGGTTTATGTTTTTTATTGTATATTTTATTTTATAGTTCATATTTATTTTTAATTTAGTGACTGTTCTATATAATATAACAGCCTGTACAGCACTTTGATCAACTGATATGATACAGGGATAAATTTTGACTTCACTTCACTTGAAGCTGAGCGATAGGCAAGTTGTCCATTTATATTAACTGATTAGGGCAAAACGGTTGTGCAGTGGTCAGCGCTGTTGCCTCACAACAAGAAGCTTCAGGTTTCCTGGGTTCAAATTCAGGCTCTTTCTATGTGGAGTTTGCCTCCATTTCTCTCCAAAGACATGCACCTTAGGTTAATTGGTGATTCTATATTGACTGTAGGTGTGTATAGGAGCGTAAATGGCTGTCTGTCTCTTGATGATCGACTGGCGACCTTTCCAAGGTGTACTTTGCCTCTTGCCCTATGACGGCTGGGACAAATTTTTCAACACCCCCACAACCCTGAATTGGACAAGTGGAAGAAAATAAACTGATGGATGTACAAGGAGTAAACACACTCACCATCCCTGCTCCTCGTCTTGTATTCTCCAGCTCGCTGAAGAAGTTTTCTAACTCCTTCCCTTCGATGTAACCATTTCCTGCGGCGCATCAGAGGAACAAAATTAGTTTGGCACAAATGATGTTATGAGGCTTTTAAGTCGCCTCAAGTTTTGTTGACTGTTCAAAAGTTTAATTAAAGACTCAGATGTGGATGAGTGATTAAAGGTCACCAGGGGTTCTTTAAATTTGGCAACAGCCGCCAAACATTGAGCTCTAGTTCGGTCTCAAGTCCTCTTACCCCAGTAAGCAGTTCACAGGAGTGTATATGGAGCCTGTACATGCCCACAGCTTCACCAAAATCACTCTCTAAATATATTTGGCTGGTCCATCCATCAAATCAGCACAAAAATCTGAATAAAACTCTGGATGACCACTGGACAAGATATGAGTGAATCCTGGAGGACGTCCACACTGGGAAATAAGATGACCAGCTGCTATATCATCTCTACAGAAGTAAAACTTACTCTGATGAACTGGAGAGGTATGTTACACAAAAACAAGGTCATGCTAAGCTGACATTTAGCTGTGTGGCGATTCAGTGTCATGCTGAAATAAATAAAAGAACAGTCAAGCGCTGCCAGAGTGTAAGCAGCATAATGAGCCCTTCGTTTTCTTGCCTAAGAGGGTGAAAGTGTTCGGTCAGATTGATGCTTATTGGGGCATCCTGTCCCTCTGTCTGGGTTTGTGCTTCTTATGACGATCACATGACCCGAGATAATTTAACACAATAATTTACTTCACTGGTTTGCCTGCAAGTTCCACTAACAGGGTAACATAAATTACACTCCCCAGTCTCTTTTTAATCATAAGAATGAGTCCCATCTGTGTACTATACCAAGGGGGGAGGGGTTGCTTTTTATGTTGCAAAAATAGACATAGAGTAAAATGCAGAGATGCACTCTGCTCCTGTCTTAATCTCTTATTCTCTCATCTCCCTTCCTTTTTGATCGTTTTCTCCCTCCCTTCGTCCCTCCCTCCCTTCCTCTCATCTCGGTGCCCAGCATTATTTGGACACTTTATCTGATAGGTGCTCCATGTCTCCATCTGGGCTATGGGTGAGCCGATGTTTCGACATAAACATGTCAGTTTTTCAGAGAAAGATTACAAAGCTTTGGGTGCAAAAAACCCCAAAAGATACAACATGCAAAAACTACACAGCCTCGGTTCAGCAGATAGTGATGTTCAGTTGAGATGCCCTTTATTTTTTACTGTTTCTAAGAGGCTGGGATTTAAATGGTAAAATGGCTGGACGACCATAATCTCTATCAAAGTGCAAATTAATGATAGAGAGCTTTTAAATTGCAGAATTTAAGCTATAAAAATCATCTGGTCATCAAGATGTCAGGAGAAAGGGTCAACAGTCTGACCATTAATTTTTGCATCACACTATTACTTGTATAGATAAATAACTGAACGAGTGAACGAACAAGCAAAGATAAAATGTCCAAAAAACAAAAAATATCTTTGGTATTAAAATAAAATGTATTAAAATAAGGAGGAATCCTTATTTTAATACATTTTATTAAATGATATGGTACAGAGTTGTCTCATAGTGAAAAGAGTCGATTTGAGCGTTTGTATGTGGATGTTGTGCGTTCTCTATGTGCGTGAGTGGGTGCTTGTTTCTTCCCACTATCTTTCAGAACTGGTTAATTTAAATTGATCGTGGCAGTTTTTCTCTCTGTGCTGGCCTTGTGGTGGAGTGGTGCTCAAGCCAGGGTGTCCACTGCCTTTAACCTTTTGCCAGATGTGATAGCCTCCCAGCAAAGAAAGTGAATGGGTGGATGCTAAGGAGGTTGGAAAAGAGCACATAATCTGTGGTGATATTTCTATCATATGTCTGCGCCCCGTGCCTACATAAGCAACACCTCTCAGCTCATCGGCGCCCGCTGCCAGAGTTTATGTTGCAGTCCGAATCTCAGCTGTCACATGGAGCGCACCACTGCACACTGAGCAGATGCAGTCCTTTCTCTCCCCAAACAAAAACACAGCTCAACTGCTGATTGCTCAGTGACACCTCAGAAACAATTCAGCTGATGCACGATGACTAAAAATGACAAAAGAGGGTCATGTGGGAAACAGATTTCTCAGAGAGGGCACCTGAGTGTTTCACCCCTAGGTGTGAACACAAACCCACATGAGGCTCCACATGCTGCAGTATCAGCTGTATGAGTTGTTTTTGTTTGTATGACAAAGAGGAATATATGATTCATTCTTTGTGTTTAATTCCCTGCAAAGCAAAGTCTTCTGTCAGATACACTTTATATCAAAGATGGATAAAGTCACCGGGTCTGAAAAGTGAAACCCGGCTGTTGTTTTTTTAATGACCAACAGGGAGCAGCTCCTCTGGTTTAAAAAAATGAGTTCATCCATCCATCCATCCATCCATCCATTTGCTTCCGCTTATCCTTTTCAGGGTCGCGGGGGGCGCTGGAGCCTATCCCAGCTGTCATAGGGCGAGAGGCAGGGTACACCCTGGACAGGTCGCCAGTCTGTCGCAGGGCTAACACACAGGGACAAACAACCATTTGCACTCACAAAATGAGTTCAATTTAATAAAAATCTATAAGAAAATAATCATACTTGATAGTGATTTATGAACTTAATAAACATTTTCCCCGTGAGTTTGTGGTACCAATCATGAGTTTAAAATCTTCTTTAATGCAAAGCAATGTTCATTTTGCATTAATATGGTCCCATTTAGAGTAGAATTTATAATACAGCAGGATATACTTTAGGATGTGACTACCTCATGATTGAGCATCCAGTGCAATGTCCTCAGTTTATCACTTTTCACCTATGACATATGCTTTCAGAAAATCTAACTGGTTAACTTGAGGTCTCCAAACAAGAATCTACAAACCAGTGGTTAGTGTCACTGTGACTGCATCCGTCTGGTAAATACAATCCTTGCTGCACTACAGAAAGGAATTTGTTGATGCCCTTTCAGTCAACAAAAGCGCACTGCCTACATATCATCCAAAACAGACTGTCGAGGTTGTGATTAACTCATTTCTCTCACTTTTGCAATTTAGTCCATCTTGGAGTGGGGAATTAATTACTTCTCACCTTTACTGAGCTGCTCCTAACCCTCTCCTTCTACAGGCACAGTTAAGCCACAAAAATAACTTAGATTAGGAACAAATTGGGGTTAAAATGAGCTAAAGTGTTGAAAGGGAGCAGGATTTACAGTGAGGCTTATTGTGAAAGCTCTGTGGGCCACTGCAGTACTGTCAGGCTGTGCTGTTCGATGAAAACAAACTGCAAATTTATCGGACAACTAAAGGTCATGACTTTTTCTCAATGGCTTCAGAGGGTAATCTTTCAACTGAAGTTGCAAAATGAAAATATGTATAGCTGGATCGGCTCATCGTGAAACAAAGTGGGGCGATGAAAGCACTCTTCTGCAGTTCAGCTGCCCCACAGTTAAACAAATATCTATTTGTATATCAGATATAATATCACTAATTGTAAATATGCATCAACTAAACTTAGACTAAACTTAGGAATTTTATTTACTTTTATTCCTTGAAACTGATATAACAGCTTTTGTAGTTTTGATCCATTTATAGACTAAAATAAGATTTGTTTTCATTTCAAATCTTAGAAATTAAAATAAAAAACTGAAAATTTCATTCCACCTTGAGCACTTAATGTTACTTTAAAGATATTTTATAATGAAGTCTACCTCAAAATTAATTACACTGATCATTGCTTTCCTCTGTGATGCAAGTTATGCTATATTCATATTCATTTTAGTGCAAACTGTCCAGTTTCGGAGATGCTGGCTGTAGAGATGTCTGCCTTCTCCTGCCTTGTAATTTTCAAAGTTTGAAAATGCATTTCAAAATCTGGTCTTTTTCTTGAAATCATGACCCAGATACTCAAAAAAATCTATTGTGCTTGCACTGAGAATTTTCTTTCTACTATCCACATCCCCAAAACAAAACAAAGAAAGCGTATAGCTGCAGTCCTCTAAAGATCAGGACTGTTCCTGTAGAAACATCTGTCACAGAAATACATTCAAGTAATTGTTTTCTGTATGGGTTTATCATTGTGGCCCACTTTACAATGTTGCTTCACTGCATTGACGGTTGTGAGCAGTTGCAGTTTTTCTAAGGTACCTCCAGGGGGCGTCAATCAGGTTGAAGTCTTGACTTTGACTGGACCATCGCTGCACGTTGATTCTTTACTTTTGCAGCCATTCTCTTGCAGATTTGTTGCTGTGCTTGGGATCATAGTTCTGTTGCATGACCCAATTTTGGCCAAGCTTTAGCTGCTGGACAGATGGCCTCACATTTGATTCTAGAATACTTTGGTATACAGAGCAGTTCATGGTTAACTCAACGACTTTAAGGTGCTCAGATCTTGTGGCTGCAAAAACAAGTCCAAATCACCACCCCTCCACCATGATGCTTAACGGCTGATGTAGGAGCCATTTTTTATGTTGGTACCTTATGTATGCCGCTAGAGGTCACCTTTTGTGTTTTACAACATGGTGTGTCTATGGGAATGTATTTAAGGTAGACACACGTAATTAGTAGGGGTGCAACGATATTCGTATCGATATTGAACCGTTCGATACAGTGCTTTCGGTTCGGTACGCATATGTATCGAACAATACAACATTTGTAATTTATTTTATAAATTTTCCTTCTGACGATGCTGTCTGTGTTGAGCGCTCAGTGAATCTGTGTTCAACTACTCCGCCTAGGCTGCACTGTCGAACGCAGATCCACTGAGCGCTCCACACAGACAGCATAGTCAGGAGGAAGAGCACAGGGCAAGCTAGCGAGACAGAAGTTAAGCTCTCAGCAACATGGACCTCCCCCACCCTCATTCAGATCTGGCGTTTGGAATTATTTTGGTTTTCATGTGACGTATGACCCTGAAGGTAAGCGAGTCATGGACTAAAGTAAAACAGTATGTTGGATGTGCCATGCAATGCTTAATTACATTGGTGTGAACTAGTGTGTTAGCGCAGTTAGCTCGTTAACGTGTTGGCCGTCTAGCCCCATGCACGGAGCGATCGGCGGTAGCTCGTTAACGGAGATTTGCCGTGTTGTGGCGTTAAGGTCATTTCAACGAGATTAACCTGAAAGCACTAGTGGGAACACAACGAATATGACTGCACATTTACGCCGACATCATCCTAGTGCAAAGACAAAAACAACAAGCATGCTACTAACTTTAGCCGAGTCATTTAGACAGCTGTTAGCACATGATTCTCCTTATGCTGCTGAGAATATAGCCCAGAAGAAGCGGATAGTATAGCTTTTATTTTGGAAAGAGCCATTTCTCTGTAATAAACTCTCTTTTCCAAAGATGAGTGATTCCTCAATCAGATACAGGGCTTGCAATATCGCTAGCCCGACGTCCCGGAGCTAGCGATTTTTTCAGTCGGGCTACCAAAATCTATCTCTTCCCTGCCCGTCGGGCTATTGTAGGAAAAATATATGTCAATGCTTTTGCATTCTTTCAGAAATGTAGCTGGGTAATTATGTCATTGGCATCGGTGAGCCATTGTCAATAAGTGACATATTGAAGTCGCGTTTGAATTTGCGCTTGTTTTTTTGCTTTCACTTTGCAATCGTGCGAACTGTGTATAGAGAGCGACAGTACTGATTGGTGAGTGATGATAATTTGTGCACCAATTCCTCTGACATCGTCTTATTAATCGTTAGCTTACTATGCAAACATGACAAGTGAAATCTCCTGCAGCAAGCTTAAACATGTGAGAGGTTGATCGCGCAGAGAATCGCTGAGCTTATGTGAGTGCGTGTGTAAAAGCAGCAGGAGAAGTTATGACAAATCAGACTATAAGGCAAAAAGAAAGTGCAGCTTTATGGTTTCATGGACAAAATAATTTCTGTGGCTGCAATATGACGAGCTAAATAACCAGGGCTGCACATAAGTGGTCCGCAGGTGCGCATTCGCTGTCAAAATAAAAAACACGCACAAGGGTTAGGGTTAAATTTAAAAACTGTACTTTTGAGTTAAAATATATATTTATAATTTTAATAAATGACAAATTAAAAAGGCATGAACATTTTTTTTGTATCGAAAAAATATCGAACCGTGACACCAAAGTATCGAACCGAACCGAACCGTGAATTTTGTGTATCGTTGCACCCCTAGTAATTAGCGGCAGGTGTGTTGTTGTTCGGAAGGAGCAAACAGTTTGTGACTGCTGTGCTGTCATGATATGGTGTTGGATAAAGAGAACTGTTGACATCAAATACAACAGAGGGAAGTGGAATAAAGATTCAAAATGAACAAGGTAAGTACGGCTGGAGTTATTGGACTGTAACAAGTTTAACAAGCTCATTCATATCAGTGGCATCGTGTCACCCCCGCCAACGAACACCTCAGTGGCTTCAGCTGGTCTGAGGTGTTCTTGCTGATGTGCTGTGTTTGGTTTTCTCCAAACACAGTGCTGTGCATTATGGCCAAACATTTCTGCTTCAATTGACATTGTTCCAGAGGTTGTGTGGGTTGTTCACATGCAACTTTGCAGACCTAAGCTGTGCTGCAACGTTCTTTTTAGAGAGAAGAGAGTTTGTCCAGCCAACCCATTCGAAAAAGTCATACTTGTTTGGCTTTTTAGTTTAACTTTTAACATGCTAACTGGGGCCACTAAAGTCTGGGCCTTTTGCAGTTTCTCTGAGCATTGGACATCTAGCCTTGTCTACCCCTGTGAACATTGCGGTATTGTGCTAACACACGTGAATGTTTCAGACCAGCAGACGTCCTCATATAAGCATTTAATCAAGGTCACCTGATCAGCAGCACCTAGCTGCATATTCATATTCCTATGAAAGCAGGTAGGGTGTAACTAGTTTTTTACATGACTGTAGCTAACATTGCAGCTCACACATGAGCCCCTCATGGAGGCATGGGAAGATGGTCACTTTCTCCTGGAGAGTGATTGGGTTGCTTAGTAGAAAATAGGCCTGAAACCTCTCTCAACAGTTCAAGGTAGGTTTTTATTTGCTTGTTTGCTTGTTTTGGTGCTTTAAATGCCACACAGAAAGTTCCACTTGTTCTCCAATGCAACAGCTCACACTAAAACAATATACATGGATAAATACAGACCAGAGTAAAAATACCTATATCTTATTAAATGAAATTAACACTTGCATTAATGAAGGCCCTTATATAAGTGGCTGTTTGCCAGTGAGCATGCATTCTGGCACATTTACATGGCCATCTTTTAACATCGACCCTAACCTGAACCTGTTTATATCCTTAACCCTAAAAGCAAGTGGAGGGCTGTGATAGACAGGATCATCCAACACGTCCTCAATCCAGTGGTCTAAAACTCAAACTGATCCTCATAACAAGTACACACACACACACACACACACACACACACACACACACACACACACACACACACACACACACACACCATCCACTCTCCACTTCACTGTAAGCTCCACCCAACAAAATCCAGAGAGAGAAAAACACACTCCTTCACTCTTGCATCCTCTCATCTCTTACCTTTTCACGCTCCCTCCATCCCCCACCCTGCTACCCCTTTCCCCCTCCCTCCTCTGCATCCACATCGCTCTCTCCCCTATCTCCCCTTCACTCTCTCTTTTCTATCTTTCAGCCCTTCGTCTCACTGCTTCTGATCTGTTTTTTCCCTTCGCCCTCTTTGTCAGCATCCTCTTCGTAACACAACTTTACAATCCACTGCAGACCCCCTGACACATTTCTATAGTAAATAAAGTCACAACGTAAATGACCAACAGTGATTTAATCTGGTGGATTTTACTAAGTAAAACAGGAAAACTGTTTACTCATATCACAAATGTATCCTATATATAGTAACCTATTAGTTCAATTTTCTTACTGCAGTTTGTGACATTACTGCACTGATTCTGCAGATTTTTTACTACATTTTACAGTCGCTGAATTCTTTTTTTTAACGCACAAAAGGTTTTCAACTCTAGCTGGACACAAAATTCTCTTATATGCACTAATTTCAACCCCATCTTTTACATAATTACTGTTTAGTAATAAACACAAATTGATCCGATGGCTAGTTCCACAGTCATTAGACAGGCGGACACTTGAGCGCACTGACCGTCTACGTCAAAATGCTTCCAGATGTCGATGAACTGCGCTGCGGTCAGCTCAGCCAGGTGCAGTTGGGGCGGCTGCTGCGGTTGAGTTGCCATCTTTGCTGTTTCTCCCAGCTTTAAGTCGTCCACAGTAGTTGGAGGTAAACTTTTCCCGGTGTAGAGTTCCTCGGGTCTGTGGGATGCGCCTCCTCAGCCGGGGCTTTTAAACCACCCGCGATGCCCGCGCTTCTGCTGTGCGCCACACGGGGGCGTCTCGACCGCGTGGAGAGCAACAGCAGAAGACCAATTACAAGAGGAGAGAGAGAGTGTGTGTGTGTGTGTGTGGGGGGGGGGTCCTCTGGGCTTTGTATATGAGTCACCATTAACTGCCGTCCAGGCTGCTGGTTTCATAGAAGGATCATTATACATCAGCCAATCCTGCTGCTCCCGCAAGGGGAAAATTACATCAAACAATTTATTCTAAAGCAGGGCGCCCTGCTGGCTCCAGTGGGTCTACTCACATCTATGTCATGCCTGTCTCTGCCAGTCCTGCATCTCCCTGAAATGTGAATGATCAGATAAAGTGTTAAATTAATGTCCAACCACACCTGAGGAGGAGGAGGAAGAACTCATAAAAATGAAAGGCTGAGGGCCATCCTTTCTCACAAATCCCTACTCCACTGCTTTTTCTTTTGAGATGACCCTCTGTCTTTCCTTCCATCACCTCCTCCCCTCTCAACCTCCCACACCCTTTAGCATCAATCTTCCCGACCTGTGCAGGTGAGAGGGGAACTCAGTCTCCCCAGCCAATCAAACACGTACTTGGCTTCAATCCAAGCAGCAGCAGCAGTAGCTGTTCTTGAATGGCCACTAAATCACCTAAATTCGTTTGTTCGTTCTGCAGTGCACTGTTGTCCCCCTTTTCCTCACCTTCCCCTCATTCTGTGGTTCTTATCCCTCTCTGGTTTGGACCCCAAAGAAGGATAGTTGGTGTGCTGGGGGAAGGGACTCAGACGATGAGGATGAAGAAGAAGAAGGAGACACTTTATCTCCTCACTGCAGAGCTGTGTGCTGCAGAGAAATGGAGGAAAAAAGAAGGAGAGAGAGCAGGAGAGGGCAGCTTATAAGTGTGTGTGTGTGTGTGTGTGTGTGTGTGTGTGTGTGTGTGTGTGTGTGTGTGTGTGTGTGTGTGTGGGATAAAATGCATATGTAAATACTGTGTATGTGTGAAAGACAGAAAAAAGTGGGGGTATTTTTAGGAACTCCCCTCTTAAAGCCTGAAGTGTATGAATAATGATCAGAGAATTTATAGGATTTGTTTGCAGAGCTCAGAGCACTTTCTGATGAAAGTACCAGAAGTAAAGCGATTCCCTGAATAGTGAAGATGGATAAGTGATGAGGTTGTTAATGGACCACTGATCACCTTTTAAACAGACTTTGATCTGACTTATCCAAACACAAAAAAGGCATGTGAAGATGTGCACGTGCATCATGAATTTAAATCAGGACGGTTGCCCCGTTAGTGTTTGCGTTGCATGCCACTCATACTTTTCGTGGTTTGCAGATTATGGATAATGATGCAATCTGGTTAGCGGTGTATTAAACATATCATATGAAATTTAGATTAGCTAAAGTGGCTCAGTGTTGATATCTAAAATGGAAAATGAAATCAGGATGAGGGGATGGTGCAGACAGCCAGGTGTTTAAGAGGCTTTTCAGTTCACTTTGATTACATTTTGTGAAAGGCAACAACAAACTAGCATCTTTGGTTTTATGTAGAATTATTCAGGATCAAGAGCACAAACCCTGCACAAGTTTACACATAAAGACAACTGATTATTTAACGAATTTATAACCCAGCATGAAGTCAAAATGTAGCTTCAATATACAGTCATGTGAAGAAAACTTTAACTTAGTGTAGTATTTCACAGGACTGCAGGGAGTCCTGTGAAATACTAAGGAAACCACATGATTCAATAATTTGTTGAGTCACCTTTAGCAGCAAAAACGTTAAGTAATAATTTTCTGTATGACATTATTAGTCTCTAACATCATATTAAAGGAATTTCATATAGCCTTTCTTTGAAATGTTACTTCATTTCTTTGAGCTTTTCATTTATTTGTTTAATCACAGCTCTCATGAAGTCCCACCACAGCATTTCAATCAGGCTTGTGCTTTTATAGAGGTGATCGCACTTGCTGATGATCAAGTGCATTTGTTTGCAGCACCTGGCTGCTACTGCCCTCTTGCTTCCTGTGGAATCATTAAGGGTGGACTTTAACAGGATTATGTAAAAACTTTTTTTTCCCCCACATGAATGTACATGAATGAATAGCCACTGAATTTTAATAAGATGAGATTGTTTGGTGACTGCAGGTTGACGCTGTCGGTTGATGGTGTTTGTAGAGGATAATTATTACCTTTATTGCTCTCCCTGCATCTGTGCTGCTCTGATCGGTGAAACTGTTTTTCTCAGTTGTTCACCTCTCTTTTTTTCCCCAAGGAAAGAAAGTGCATCCAAAGATTCAGATTATAAATCTTACCCATTCTGGCTTGGGTGAAAGAGGCCTTGTGCTTTCATGTGTTTCTAACAAACAAAGTTTTTCTGTGATGTTGTAAAATAGCCTCTAAGGATGAGCCTCTATTCATTTTGTTAAGAAGGCTGACATTAATCCAAAAGAAGGAGGGAATCAAAAGTGTGAGCGTGATCCAACACAAAATGCAACTCTTTCAGTAAGTACAGCAAAGGTTTTTCTTTTATTTGTTAATTCAATTTGGGGGTAAGCTGTGTGGGGTTTATGCGATAAGACAGCGGAGAGCGAAAGATACGGCAGCTGCAGCGTATTATATTAAACATTGGCGTCGTCCAAATAACATGATGCAGCTGTACGAATGCTCTCCTTGTCTAAATGTAGCCCCTGGCTCATCGCTGCTTATCCACACTAGTGCTGATTAGCATGAGTTACTGCAGCCAGCAAGAAACACTGATGAAGCAGAGTCCAGTGTGCTTAGAGACAAATTATCCAGTCACCCATCCTTTTTTGTAAAACTCTAACTTAGGGTTGCTGGGAGCTGGAGCCTATCCCAGCTGACTTGAAGGGAGAGGCGGGGTGCGGGCAGGGTTGTGGGCTGGATAATACCTGCCTAATGAGCCCCTCACTAATGTGCATGCTCTGAAATCCAAAATGCTTCAGCTATTGCATGCCAACATGTAATGCTTGAATTTCTGTGCATCTCTGTTTGATATTGGATAAACAAACAGCACACAAACGAATAATGTGACCCATATGGCACATTAATTACAACAGAATAAATTTAGGTTCACACATAAAAGAGAGGTCAGGGTGCATGAGGTATGCGTACTGAGGAAGCTGGTTCATAAATAACTGAGCCTTGAACATTTATCCTTCTAAAATACTCACTGGCATTTCTTTTAGCTTAGATCAGTTGAACTCTGATAAAGTTTACAGGTGGATGTGAGCAACAGCAATCCAGGATGGGAAAATAAATGAAAGAAGAAAAAAAACCACCATGAAAAAAATAGATTAAATTATTGAAATCAAGTCAAGTGATATAAAGAACAAATAGCAAATAGCATATCACCTTCTCATACACCTACTTCTACAGCAACCTCTGAGTGTTAAAACATGATAATTTTTTCATCTTAAGTTCCTAACCATCCATATAAGAAATTATTTTTCGCCTACATGGAAGGCATTTAACTGTGGTCCACAGTCCAATCTGACCATGGACAGGATGAGTGGACTGTGCTGAGGTGAACTCAAATGCAAAATGCAAAGCCTAACAATGTAAATCAAAACCAATGTTTTTATGTGCCGTTATCAAAGTCCAAAAACTAAATAAAATTTAAAAAAAAAATTAGAATCAAGAGTTGATCTGGAATCTCAGAGAAATCCAGGAAGCTAATTAACCATACACAGAATAAAAGTCTGACAGGGCCATTTATACACAAAGAAATAATCTGACACAAATATTAATACAGAGAGAAATAATCTGACACAACAATTAATACACAAAGTAACAATCTGACAGGGAGATATATATATATATATATATATATATATATATATATATATATATATATATATATATATATATATATATATATATATATATAGAAGGTCTGCTAGATGATGTTAATGCAGCACTACGGGCAATACCTACAACCACGATTACCGACACTAACAAGCTGATCTACAATACGGCAACAGTGATCAGTGAGATGCTTGGCTAC
>NC_141344.1:18438085-18450585 GCF_057382095.1 Aulonocara sp. 'chitande type north' Nkhata Bay
AGGACCGTCCGGCCTTCAGTTAGCCATTCCGGGTGTCTCTCGTTAACTAGCAGCTGGTTCATTTGTGCTGCCAGACGCTCGTGGAGTGCAGTCAGCTTCTTCAGCCAGTAGGCGTGAACCATGTCGGGCCCTGGTGCTGTCCAACTCTTCATACTGGAGACCCTTTCTTGGATATCTGCCACTGTGATGGTTACTGGACCC
The DNA here is from genome assembly GCF_057382095.1 of Aulonocara sp. 'chitande type north' Nkhata Bay. Classification (NCBI taxonomy): domain Eukaryota; kingdom Metazoa; phylum Chordata; class Actinopteri; order Cichliformes; family Cichlidae; genus Aulonocara; species Aulonocara sp. 'chitande type north' Nkhata Bay. Next base: position 18,438,287 of record NC_141344.1, read on the forward strand.
TGTTCAGGGAGGTCGCTGTGGTCTGCCCTCAGATCCTCTAGCCACTGAGCATTGCCGTTATGGGTTGCATCCTTCTCCCATATGCTCTTCCAGTATTGCTCCGTCTCCAGCCTTGGTGGTGCTGTTCTCTTATTGTTCCCTTGCCACTGAGAGTACACCTTTGCTGGTTCTGTGGAGAACAGCTGGTTTATTCTCCTGCCTTCTATCTCTCTGGTGTACCTCCTCAAGCGGCTGGCCAAGGCTGTGAGTCTTTGCTTGGCAGTTTCCAAGGCCTCAGGTATGGACAGCTTGCTGTATTTCTTAGGCACCTTATTTGTCGCACCTTTCTGCAACTCCGTTAGTTGGCTAACCTCCCTCCGTGCTACTTTGATCTTGCCCTCTAGCCTCCTTCTCCATGGAGGGTACTGCCCCTTGTGGCTGTTCAACTTGTAGCCAAGCATCTCACTGATCACTGCTGCCGTATTGTAGATCAGCTTGTTAGTGTCGGTAATCGTGGTTGTAGGTATTGCCCGTAGTGCTGCATTAACATCATCTAGCAGACCTTCTGAGGGTACTTCACGTAATCTTGGTAACCGGCTACGGGGGATCCAGGTTTCAAGCTTGGCCATGATCCTATTTTTCAGGTCAGTTCCTCTCGCACTCAACGATCCTTCTCCTATCGCACTTGGGGCTATGTACCCAATCTCGGGTGGGGGTGATGATATCTCCCCCCTGACCTGGCGTCCTGACTCCTCCTTGCCGTAGCATTTGTGTTGTACCTCGTCAATCTCTAGCTGTGAGAGCAGTCCCTTCTTTCGAATGTTGGAACACTGAGCTACTAGTTGTTTCGCCGTCATTGTGGATGTTGGGTATCGAAGAATCCATAGGTCCCTCATCCTATATATCATCATATATATATATATGTATGTGTATGTATATATATATATATATATATATATATATATATATATGTATATATATGTGTATGTGTATATGTATGTATGTATATATATATGTATATGTGTATGTATGTATATATATATGTATATGTATATGTGTATATGTATGTGTATATGTGTATATGTATGTGTATATGTGTATATATGTATATATATATGTATGTATGCACAAAAATATCTGTAAGGACTATTTATACACAGTGAAATTATGGTAAATGGACTGATTCTTATATAGTGCTTTTCTACTCTCCTGGAGTACTCAAAGCGCTGTATCCAACATGCCACATTCACCCAATCACACCCATTCTCCCAAGCACTGACTCTAAACTGAGTGCTTTTCTAACAACATTCACACATGCAGACTGGAGGAGCCAGGGATCGAACCCACCAACCTGCTCTACCTCCTGAGCTACAGCCACCTCAATAGTCGTGACAGGACTATTAATATTAGTGCTGTCAAGAGATTAAAAAAATATATAGAGATTAATTAATTATGATTTTTAATTAATTGATCTAATTAATCTCTTTTTTAATCTCACCTAAAAATAGCTGAGGAAAGCCCTCAACTTATTGTGGCAGACCAAAAGACTGATATAACAAAGAAAGTGACTTTATAAAGTCATTTATTGTTTAACAAACGTTAAACAGATGCAACCATTTACATACTGTTGTATTCTTTTGTAAAATAAGTGGAAAAATAAATACAAATAAAATCAAATAAATTAAGTGCTGCAAGTTAGCACATCAGAGTTGCTCTTTTCTGAGCAATACAGCACTGAAATTCCTCTGCTTCAGATAATGAAAAATAAAACTGACATTGCAGTGCTGCAAGTTAGCACATCAAAGTATTCTTCCATCACAAAAAAAAGTGCTGAACATCAAGCAATCTATTCTAGTAGGCTACAAATGACACAGCAGCTATGCTGACCACATGTGTCTCATTTCTTCTTCCTCAGCCAGTCGCTAAGACACACCAGCCTGGTAACATTTTCTGGAAGCAAGGCTGCCCTTTTCTTTTGCACTATGTGGCCTGCAAGGCTAAAGAGTCTCTCACAGGGTACAGAGGTAGCTGGGGAGGCCAGGTACTTTTGTGCTAGGACTGACAGCTTTTCATAGACTCCTGAGTGAGCATACCACCACTGCAGGGGACAGTCATCAATACTGATGCTGGGTTCTGCTCTGTAGCGCTGCAGCTCTCCAGACTCAATTCCATCTTCTGAGTCAGACCCCAGAAGGAGTTCGCTCCTCCTCTTCTTCTGAGCTGGTCCATCATCCTCTGTGGAGGGCTGGAGACTATCTGCTCTTCTGGGCTCTGCTGCCTGGAGCATATTCTCCAGAATGGTCCACACCTGAATGAATGAATGAATGAATGAATGAATGAATGAATGAATGATTGTGATTAAAACTAAGTGCTTTTTTATTTTATTTTATTTAATCTTGTAAAGAACTTTGTGTTCCATATAATAAATAAAAGTTTGATTTGATAATGAATTGGACTCATTAGTCCAGCTTAACCTTATTGTCCTACCTGTTCCCTCTTTTCTCTTGGAAGACATTTCAAATCCTTAAACCGTGGATCCAATGCTGTGGCCACCTCGAACCATATCTCGTTGCCATTAGCTCGTCGTGCTGCCAGATCCTTCTGGAAGGCATTCTTGAACTTCACCACGTAGGCAGGATCATCATCAGTAATGTCCATGACACGGTACAGATGGCGAAAAGCAGGCAGCACTACAGAGCAAGAGACGTAGGCCTCACCGCCCAGCAGCTCTGTCACATACCTGCAGAGGTGGAGAGGTTTGCTAAATAAACCTAGCTGGATTCATTTAAATCAAAGTGTAACTGATTTCCAATTTAATTGTCCTTAAAAGTTCCTTGTTATGTTCATTAATTTTGATTTTACACATGTAACAGTAGTTTATATAATTAAAATGGGAAGGTGTTTATTTGAACTTACTTGCATGGTTCAAGCAGGAGCTCCAGCCTCTGCAGTTTCGCCCACTCAGCTTCGGTTGGCAAGACCAACCTGTGGTTCTGTTGGTCCAACGTAGCCTGGACAGCCTCTCGGTTACATAGGAGGCGTGAGACCATTGCGAGAGTCGAGTTCCACCTGGTGGGTACATCCTGTATAAGTTGATCGCTCTTCTTTCCGAGTGCTACTTGTTGTTGGTGTAGCAATGGGAATTGCATTTACCTGTGTGTTCCACCCGGGGTCTTGAGAGTGTAACACCGGAAGGTGAGAACCGGAGACTCATGACTGTTTATTAAGAGTTTAATAAAAGTTTACCTCGGAGGAGGGAAAGTTCAACCGAGCATCTTGTGAAGTTTATAGAGAGAACAAGATGAAACATGGAGGCAGCGGGGTCTAGAGTGATCCACACCGCGCTTTGAAGACAACAGATTGAGCGGACGGTATCGACGCGTCCAGCTAGGCTAGTTAGCCTCGGAGGTGCTAACGGCTCAGGACAGCAAGTGAGACGCTGACGAGAAGAGCGCAGCGGCGTCTACGATGGATGGATTGAAGCCACCCGCACAGTGGAGTATGGATTCAGTGAACCTGTCTAAAGCGTGGAAAACATGGAAAGAAGAGTTTACACTCTACACGGAACTAGCTCTGCCGGATGCTGAGGAAAAGGCGAGAGTGAAGCTGTTTTACTATCTGATCGGGGAACGGGGCAGGGAGCTCTGTGGAACGCTGATCGGAGCTGAGGCAAGAGTAACAGTAAGTGAGCTGATGAGAAAAATCGATGAACACTGTAATCCCAAAGTTAATGAGACTGTCGAGAGATACAGATTTTTTGCACGCAATCAGGCTCCTGGAGAAAATATTGATAAATATGTTACGGACCTGAGAATGCTGGCGAGCACCTGCAACTTTGGACAATTAAAAGACTCACTGATCAGAGACAGGATCGTCTGTGGCACGAACAGCTCCGGTTGGAGGGAAAGGTTGCTCAGAGAAGAGAACCTCACATTAGACAGATGTCTAGATATTTGTAGAGCAATGGAGATTTCAAGAGAATACAACAAAACAATAGCGGGACAGGCTATAGAGGAACTGCATGCAGTAAAACAAAAAGAGAGAAAAAGACTGGATAAAGAGATATCATGCAGATTTTGTGGAAGAGCACATGAAAGACTCAAATCAAAATGCCCAGCATATGGAAAAAAATGCAAAAAATGTGGCAAAGAAAATCATTTTGCTATAGCATGCAGGAGTAAAAGCAGACAGAGTGAAAATGGAAAAAAGATCCACACAGTGACGGAGCAGGACTCTGATTCCTGTGAGGACATAATGACTGTCACAGCTATGACACAGACTGCAGTAGAAGTGAACCAGATCAAAGAATCAGACATGAAAAAACGAGAACAGCTGTTTGCAGGCATGATGATTGGCAACAGCCTGGTCAAGTTTCAAGTTGACTGTGGTGCAACCTGCAACGTTATTCCCATCAACTTGTTGAACCCGAACATCAAAATGGAGCACACAGACAAGGTTCTTGTGATGTACAATAAGTCAAAGCTGTGTCCATTAGGAAAGTGTAAGGTCAAGCTGACAAACCCAAGAAACAACAAAAAGTACAGAGTCGAGTTCCAAGTGGTAGAGGAGGATTGTAAAACACCTCTACTTGGGAGAACAGCTAGTGAAGCGATGAAGCTAATACAAGTTAATTATGATAACATCTGTGCTTTGAACAGCTCAGTGACAACAGCTCCATCAGAGAAAAACGCATGGTTGTTGGAAGAGATAAAGACTGAGTTTCAGGATGTGTTTACAGGAGATGGATGTTTGCAAGGTGAATATGAGCTGGAAATCGACACAACAGTGCAGCCCGTCAAACTGCCAAAACGCAGAGTCCCAGTGTCGATGATGAAACCACTGAAAGAGGAACTGATGAGCCTTGCAGACAGACAAATAATAGCACCAGTGGAAGGTAGTACTGATTGGATCAGTGGGATGGTGACAGTGCAGAAGCCAAATGGCAAACCCAGGATATGTATTGACCCAAGACCGCTTAACAAAGCTTTGAAGCGTAGTCACTTCCCGTTACCGACAATAGATGACATATTGCCAGATGTGTCAAAAGCGAAAGTTTTCACAGTTTGTGATGTGAAACATGGCTTTTGGCATGTGAAGCTTACAGAAGAGTCAAGCCATCTCACGACATTCGCAACACCATTTGGTCGCTTTCGTTGGCTGAGAATGCCGATGGGGATCAGCCCAGCGCCAGAGGTCTTTCAGCGCAAACTGATGCAAGCGTTAGAGAACCTGCCAGGCACATACATCATTGCTGATGACATCCTGATCACTGGAAAAGGAGAGACGACTGAGTTGGCAGAAATGGATCATGACAGAAACCTGAGACTTTTCCTGGAACGCTGCAGAGAGAGAAACATCAAATTAAATGTGGAAAAACTCAAGCTTAGAAGACAGGAAGTACCATACATCGGACATCTACTCACAGCAGAGGGGCTGAGCGCTGACCCAGAGAAGGTACGGGCCATCACAGAGATGCCAGCACCAACTGACATAAAAGGGGTGCAGAGACTAGTTAGAATGGTCAACTATTTATCAAAGTTTTACAAGCATCTGTCAGACGACTGTGAGCCTCTCAGACAACTGACGCACAGAGACAGCCTATGGGAGTGGACAGACGTGCAGGAAGATGCATTTAAAAGACTGAAAGGAAAACTAACACAAGTCCCAGTTTTGAAATATTACAGCCCTGAAGAAGAGCTGACGCTGCAGTGTGATGCCAGCGAGACAGGACTGGGAGCAGCTCTGACTCAACATGGAAAACCAGTGGCATTTGCAAGTCGTGCATTGACGCTCACTGAACGAGGTTATGCACAAATTGAAAAGGAATGCTTAGCTATTGTGTTTGGGATGGAGAAATTCCACCAATATACATATGGTCGTCTTGTGAGAGTGCAATCAGACCACAAGCCACTCGAGAACATTATTAAAAAGCCACTGTTACATGCACCTAAGAGACTGCAAAGGATGCTATTAAGGCTGCAAAAATATGATATAACCATAACATATGTTCCAGGCCGGGACATGCTACTTGCTGATACGCTGAGTAGGGCCTACCTGCAGGATAGCATCAAAAGCCAGACAGAGTTGGAGACAGAATGTGTCAACATGGTGGACTATGTACCTGTTTCAACAGAAAGCATGGACAGAATACGGGCAGGGACGAGAACCGACCACACACTACAAACGCTGATAAAAGCAATACAAAAGGGGTGGCCGGCCTGTAAGAAAGATGTACCTGTTGAAATAACCCAGTTCCAATCTTTGCAGGATGAACTGAGCATACAGGATGGATTGGTCTTCAAGGGAGAGAGAGTGGTGATTCCAGAAGCACTGCAGGCAGATATAACCCAGCGAATTCACTCAACACACATCGGCACAGAAGGGTGCCTCAGGAGAGCTAGAGACTGCGTCTACTGGCACGGTATGAACGACCACATCAAAAAGTACATCGCTACATGTGACATATGTCGGTCTGTGGATGCAAAACAACAGAAAGAGACACTAAAACCACACGAGCCGACCACCAGACCATGGACCAAAGTGGGGACAGATTTATTCAACTTTGAGGGTAGGGACTACCTAATAACTGTTGATTATTACTCCAACTTTTGGGAGATAGATTATCTACCTGATACCAAGTCGAGTACTGTGATTAGGAAACTAAAGGCTCATTTCGCACGTCAGGGAATCCCAAATATTGTTTTTTCTGACAACGGGCCCCAGTACAGCTCAACAGAGTTTGCCAACTTCAGCCGGAAATGGGAATTTCGACACCATACCTCATCACCTGGCTATCCGCAGAGCAACGGCAAAGCTGAGTCTGCCGTTAAAACTGCCAAACGACTCATGAAAAAGGCGAAATTGGCTGGACAGGATCCATATTTGGCCTTATTGGACCACAGAAACACCCCAACACAAGGTTTAACTACCAGCCCTGCACAGAGACTGTTAAGCAGGAGGACGAGGACACTTCTCCCAATAGGAGACAGATTGTTGCAACCCACAGTGACTGACAACAAGTTAGCACTGATGAAAAACAGAGAGAGACAAACAAAGTACTACAACAAGACAGCGAAGGACATGGACACATTAAACCCAGGGGACTTGGTGCGAGTCCAACCTTTTGAACCACACAACTTATGGACCAAGGCTAGAGTGTGTAACACTCTGGGAAACAGATCCTATGATGTGGAGTTGGACAACGGCAGAGTCCTCAGAAGGAATCGTCGCCATCTGAGGCGAGCTACGGAGGTCAAAAAAGACATGTCAGCACATCTCCAGCTTGAGGGACAGAACATTACTGTGCCAACACAGAGCAAAGAGAACACACAAAACAGCACTACCAGGTCAGGACGGGTAGTACAACAACCTGGATATTTGAAGGACTATGTATGCAATTAAGGGGTAATCTGTGAGTTATACGCTGTGATTTGTTTACTTGTCAGAGGAAAGACAAAAGGAAAAAAAAAAAAAAAAAAAATCTGTGACGACATTTGAGTTATATGTTGTGATTTGTTTACTGGTTAGAGAACAGAGCAGAACATCTGTGATAATATTTTGAGTTATGGCTTTGTGATCTGTTTACTTGTTTGGAAGGAAAAAAAAATAAAAATAAGGAAATGAGAAACAAAACAGAAAAAATGAATAAAAGTAATACTAAAGGAAAATAGAAAGAAAGCTAAAAAAGTAAGTGGAAGAAAGAATTTTTATTTTTGAAGAAAATTGTGTCTAACAAAGAAATGTCATGTCTAAGTTTTGTTCCAGTTGCAAATTGAGTTCTCAACTTATGAATAGTTCATTGTCTTTGTAAAAGAAAAGGGATGTAGCAATGGGAATTGCATTTACCTGTGTGTTCCACCCGGGGTCTTGAGAGTGTAACACCGGAAGGTGAGAACCGGAGACTCATGACTGTTTATTAAGAGTTTAATAAAAGTTTACCTCGGAGGAGGGAAAGTTCAACCGAGCATCTTGTGAAGTTTATAGAGAGAACAAGATGAAACAGTTGGTTAAGTTCTGTGGTACTCGCAGGGCTTTGTTTAAAATGACCAACAATCTTGCGGCACTTTGCCAGTACACCGACAAAACCACTGCTATCGAGACATACCGTGATGGTCCTCTGGAGAATGTGAGCATTGCAGGCGATGTGCTTATATGGAAGTGCTCTCATAGCAGCCAGCATGTTTGCTGCGCTGTCTGTGCCAATGGTGGATATCTTGTTTTCAATACCCCAGTCATTTGCTACCTTGAGGAACTGTTCGGCGCATTTATCAGCAAAGTGCCTGGTTTCTGTTCTCATGACGGTCAGTGCAAATGAGTTGAGGTTCCACTCACTATCAATAAAGTGTCCAGTCACCCCAAAATAGCTGTGGTTGCCAGCTGAGGTCCAGTGATCTCCGGTTATAGCAACACAGTTGGGAGAATCCTCCGCCAAAATCTCAAGTTTGTTTTTCTTTTCGCCGTCGTACATTTTGCTGATTTTGGTCGTTACTGTAGTCCTGCACGGCGGCTTGTATGACGGGTCATTGGACGCAATTTGCAACACCTCTGTCAATCCTTCGTCCTCTACTATATTTATCGGCCTACAGTTCATCGCTATCCACTTGGCAATAACATTAGTCAGCCTGTCGGTCGCAGACTTGCTCATACGAGGGGTATTCTCTAGTTTTGTTTGGCGAAAAGCTTTGCTCTGGCTTGCTATATTGCTAACGTCTTCACTGCTAACTGTTGCTGCACTCCCGGCTGGGTGCTTTGCGTTGAGGTGATAGGCCAAACTTGAGCTGCTTCGGTGGTAAGCAAACTCCTTACACTCTAGGCAGACCACTTTACCTTTGTCAATGGTGCCGTCGGGGCGTTTATGAAATACAAATTTCCCGTTCATTGGGCCAACAACTCTCAGATGCGCCTCCATATCCACACTGTAAGCTAATCACCACTTCTCACCTTGACCTCACGACATGACTCCACCCCCAACAAGTCAAGCACAAGGAGCCCAGCACATAAAAACGGATTTTATAACATAGCAACTCTCATACAAAATCAATGACGTCAAGAGATTAAAAATTAGATTAACGAGATTAAAAAACATAACGCGCTAAATAGCATTGTAATTAATTAATCGCAATTAACGCGATAATTTGACACCCCTAATTAATATAAAGAGAAAAAACCTGACAAGCCTATTTATATACACAAAAACAATTTGATATGACTATTTATATGCAGTGGACTAATTGGGAACAAGAAACAGGGGATAGCTGGCATAAAATACAGAACTAGTACAGACAGGTATACAAACCCTTTAGTCAAGTCAAGTCATCTTTATTTATATAGCACATTTAAAAGACATCAAGTGTCGGCCAAAGTGCTGAACAGAGGGATAATATAATAAAAGAATTAAAATAGAAATAAAACATTTAAAAAAAAGAATTGTAAGACATGTAAGAGTATATAGCATATAATGTACATGCAAATATGCACATACATATACAAAACTGTACACATTCACACACAAGCACACATATGTGAACATAACGTATATACACATACAACACCATCCAATAAGATAAGAGACCAAATAGACAGAATAAAAAAAGATATCAGAGAGATCCGAAAGCCTTGGAAAATAAGTAGGTCTTGAGATTCGATTTAAAGACTTCCAAGGATGAAGAGAATTTTATGAAGGGGGGAAGACTATTCCAGAGTCTCGGGGCGGCGATGGAGAAAGCCCTGTCCCCTCTAGATTTGAGCTGGGAGCGGGGAACTGATAAAACCATCTGACTGTAGGAGCGCAGAGATCGAGTGGGTAAGTGCAGGCTAAGAAGATCTGAAATGTAACCTGGAGCCAAACCATGGAGAGCTTTAAAAACAAATAGTAAAACCTTAAAATTGATTCTGTGTTTAATTGGTAGCCAATGTAGAGATGCGAGTACAGGAGTAATATTCTCTCTCTTTCTAGTACCCATCAGGAGCCTTGCGGCTGCATTTTGAACAAGTTGCAGGCGTGACAGGCTTGAGTGACAAATGCCTAAATAGAGAGAGTTACAATAGTCAAGACGTGACAATATGAAAGCATGGATAACAGTTTCCAGGTCTTTAGATGACAGGATATTTTTGACTTTAGAAAAGCTCCTGAGTTGGAAAAAACTGCCACGAACAACTGAATTTATTTGCTTGTCCAGCTTGAGAGTGGAATCAAAAATGAAACCAAGATTTTTTACATGGGGATGTACATTAGCTGATAATGGGCCCAAATTGTTTCTTATGAGACTAATAGAGTCCTGCTTACCGAAGATTATAATGTCGGTTTTGTCATGATTTAGTTTGAGAAGGTTCAGAGACATACAGCAATGTATGTCGCTAAGATACTCTGAGACTTTCTGCAGTGTACTATCAGCGCCTGGTTTTAGAGAGAGGTAGAACTGTGTGTCGTCTGCATAAGAGTGGTAAGAGATTAGTCAGATATGAGGAGTCAAGACATTAATTCAATTCAGTTTATTTTTTATATAGTGTCAAATCACAACAACAGTTACCTCAGGGCACAGAAATTAAGCAGAAGGAATAGACTTGAAAACACTGAATGAACTATATCCAAATAATACAGCAACCATAGACATTGGTAAATGGATTAGTACTTATTTAAGAGTTTTCTCCTCAATTTGAGCACTAAAAGTGCTGTCTTACTACATGTCTCCTTTTTTTGCTATGCCTAATCTCCAAAGATATCTAAGAGCCCCAATATTTCGAGATGGGATGAGTCGACTAGCATGGCCACTGTCATACTGGTGCCAAAGAAGGCCTTTTGTGTAAATATGATACATCAGCTGCTTTGACAAAACAGTATTTAATGCCTCAGGGATTAAAACAGGCCCAGAAAAGTCACAAAAGATTGTCTGGCTCTTTCATCCAGAGAACACTGAGCAGTAGTTTAGATATCCAGAGAGTCTGGACCAAAGTGGTGGACCAGCTGGGATAATAAAAAAAAACTACCACCCTCTTGGTGCCACTATAAAAATCTCGCTGGTAACAGAAAGTTTGAATAAAAGGCAGTGCAATAAAGTGACAGAGAGAAGCAGGAACCCTGATTTAAATTCACTGTGGCAAGTATGAAGCAGCTGAAATGATCAGGATGATGCAGAACAGCTTGTTCTGAGGCAGAGCAAGGGCATCAGCTATGACAGTGATGTGCATCCCACTACCATGATATACAACAATTGTGACTGAGAGGCAAAGTGCACTTCATAAGGGTACTATTTTATTTGTGCCGTCACAAACTCTTGGTCTGATGATACTATGGTGGTTTAGTCTGGCATCTTCACACTCTACAGATAACAGTAGGTATCAGGTATGGAGGCACTCACAGACTTCCTGGATCTAGTAATCAAGCTCATGGCGATTCAGTTTAGCCACATTCATGTGCTATTTCACATCTTCCTCTACCAAACCTCCCACAAGCCTCCTTCTTATCACTCAGGAACATCGATTGAAATGCATCCCTGGAATAAGATTTTACAAAGTCCTCTTCTCTTATGAGATGCCACTGAAATGGCAGCATCTACAACTGCATAATTACATGCTCTAACAAACAATAAATGCCAAATGTGCATATTGTTGGTAGGAATGAATATCATGGTGGGATTATTTGTGTGGAAGTGTGCATGTAGATTAAATTACGCTTTCTGGGTTTGACTGCCACACATTTGCTCCAGTGTTAATGTAGCTGAGCAGCAGCCAGAGTGGGTGGGTACGATTTGTGTAAATTAGAGTGACAGTGTGCCTCATCGCCGTAATCAGCCAGTTTTATCAGCCGAACAATGTGGACTGAGTAACCATAGTGAAATCATCAGAGATTGAAAAAGTTTGAGCTGCCAGAGGCTGAACAGCTACGCTGAAGACAGATAAAGCAGAATCCAATTTTCGCTCTTTTTGGCAGATTATGTTGTGACTTAACAGCGCGAGAGATAAACACTTTACAGTGACAAAAACTGCATCATCATTTTGTGCATGCTTTTTGTATAAGCAGCAAATATATACAGATTCACAGACAGTATCTGCCACTCTCCGCCTACACCGTGGCCTCCTGTGGAGATAGAAGCTAAACAGACTGCAACCCAAACATCAGCATGTGGCTTTCACAGATGAAAGCAGGACAACATCTTCTCCCCTTTCCACAGGGAACAATTAAGATGTGGACCTCCCAAGAGCACACTGGAAAACAACTCTACCATGTGGAATAGAGTCACCTGAGACAAGAAGGGACTATTTGCACTCATCGTGCAATAACAAGCCCTGGAGTGATGTGAACTAACAACTTCATAGGTCAG